>NC_056751.1:307828604-307939687 GCF_019279795.1 Protopterus annectens | reverse complement strand
GGCACCGCGCAGCAAGAAAGACTGAAGAAAATGGCGGCTGCATCTTATATACCCCTGTCGCACTGACGTCAGGGAGGAGGCGACAGCAACCGACACCAGACCAAGACTTTGGAACTCTGGCAGACTGCGGGACTGCCTGACGGCAGGATAACCCAAGTGTAATGACTGCAGCAGTGTAACACGATGAACATCAAATATTTAGGAAAACAAAGTAACAGCAAAAAAATGACTCAAGCGCTGCCAGCCTGCAGAGAAAGAGAACCTGCTGAAGCCAAGGCTGGGTCAGCTAGTCATCCAGATAGGACTATGTGAGAAACTATACACAAAAAGGAAGGGAGATGGTGGAGGGGTAGCTGAGAAAGGCTGGAAACAAACACCGATCTAGAATTGCGTTGAGTACATAAATTTTGCATCTGATGTTGTCTTTTCAGTCTGTTCCTCAATGTATGGGACAGAGTCCCCAGTGACATTATTACTTGGGGGGTCATATGGAAGGAAATTCCATAGCACAGCTGGACCAAGAGGGCACAGACCTGGATTGCATATTCAATTTGTAGTGCAAGATTAAGGTATGGTCCTTGGACCAGGTAGCTGCAGTACAAATGTCTTCAATTGGCACACTACTAAAGAAGCCTCTAGATGAATGCCACAAATCTAGTGGAATGAGCTTTTCGAATTGTCGGAAGTGAGAGACCTCTTTCTTGTGAGACATAAGATATAGATACAAAACTAACAAACTTCTAAATCCAAAAATGAGGCAAGTTGGTAAACATCCACACAAATTAATGTTAGCGCTTTCATACACAAAAATGATATTCACTTCTTCAGACCCTAAAAGGCTGACTTTGAATATTCCTTTTCCAAATTTAGCCATAGAAAAGGATACAAATTGGTCAGATTTTCTGAAAGATTTTATCTGATGTAGGTAAAAATTTGACGAACATCTAGCAAACCATGTACATTCACCCTTGTTTGAAAATTTGTAAACACTGAATATTTAAAAGACTGGTTTGATGGATGTTTTAGAAGCCACCTTAGCATAGAAAGAAGAGGTTGGTTTTCCAGTACACACTGTCCTTGTGAAACATTAAGGTAAGGAGATTCTGAGGACAAATCATAAAGTTCAGAAATACTCCTGGCAGAGGAGGTAGCAGCCAAAAATAAGGTGTTCCATGACAAAAACTTTAGGTCTACCCTAGCACCAGGTTCAAATGAAGGACCAGTCAATGCTTATAGTAAAAATGGTAATGTCCAAGAGAGGAACTGGATCACTAAGGAGTGGACACAAAAGAAAAGTTCCTATAAGGAAAGCCTTTGTTAATCTAAGAGATGCTATGGATAACTGATTTTCATCTACGTGGAAAGAGGACATAGCAGCTAATTGTACTTTGATGGTGGAACAGCTGGCTTCACATGGGAAAAGATGGGCGAGTCTAAAATTACTAAAAACGGTGCAGAGAATGGATTATTTTTTTTAACTGCCTAAACAGAAAACCTTTTTTCATTTGCTTTTGTAAATTTTCCAAACAGAGGGTTTTGGGGAAGAGAACAAAATGCGAAATGAAGATAGAAACCTGGACTGTTAAATCATCATTGGAATTGGAGAAAGCTTACTGACAGGTTAAGGGACTGAATGTTCGGGTGAGGCGATCCTAACGGGTGAGAAATTAGATCTGGGTCTGAGCTCAGCACTCAGGGGGGGTGGACTAGATGAGGTCAGGGGAAGGGAAAATCTCAGTTGTTAAGACCAATAAGAGGCTATGAGGGTAACTGATATTCAACTGCAGATGCTCTCTGTAGAAACTTTAGGGGCAGAGAAGGAAAACATAAACGAGTCCCAGAGCCAAGAATGCATTAGACCATCCCTGGACGACCCCTACTCTCAGTGAATTGCAGCAACAAGGTCAGCCTCAGTGGCTAAAAATCCACTCTAATACTAAAAGACTGAGGGACCACTTGTGAAGGGGGTATAATCAATTTCCTCAACCTACCCACAAGGCTACTGGATTTCCCTGGATGTGCACAGCTATTATAAAGCAGCATAAAGATCACCGGCTGCCATACTCTCATGGCCTCTTAACACAATGGATAAGAATCTGGTTCCTCCATGTTTGTTGATGTACCAAACTGCCATACTGTCTGGAAAAAAACACATTTAAGGGGAGACGATACTGAAAAGCCTGCAACACTACAACTGCTCTCATCGCCAATATACACGTGTCGAATGGCCGTTGTTTGGAACCATGTCCCTTGAGCAGTCTTTCCCAGATAATGCCCCACCCCAACTGGGAAAAGTCTGATCACCGTGGCTTCAGGGCAAGGACGAATTAAAGAATATTTTTGTAGCACATGTGGAGATTACAGCCACGACAGCATGTATGCTCTGCAAATCTTCATTAGTGATACTTGAAAGGACATGGGTTGTTTTCTGACTGACCATTTAACCTCCAGCATTCACAGAAGTACCCACACATAGAGGCTGCCATGGAGCCCAGAAGGTGAAGCATTAGTTTTACTGGTAACTTCTGATGGAATAAAAAGTCCTGGGTTTATTTGATAAGTGACGTAACTTCTGCCTTGGGGAGCCTTGCAATCTGAAGTTGTGTGTTCAGAAGTGCACTGATGAACCCTAGTGACTGAACTGTCTGCAGCTTGGATTTTGTTAGATTCACTGCAATCCCCAGGTCTGTACACAGTTCCAGTAAGGAGAGACTGGCTTGAATGAGTAGATTACTGGTAGGGGCAGTGATGAGCCAGTTGTTCAAATATGGGAATAACCGGAAACCCTGCAGTTGTACACAAACTGCCAGTGCTGCCATGCATTTGGTAAAACCTGACGGAGTGAGACCAAAGGATACAGCTCTGGAATGGAAATGACTGGCTCCCAGACAGAAACAATGATACTTCCTGGAGCATCTGTCCATTTTTATACATGGAATGCATCCGCAAGATCTACCAAGAACATCCAGTCATTCTTCCCGAGGAGGGCAAGAAAGGACTGAAAATGGACATTCAGGGATTTGAATTTTGTTTGCTTCACAAACCTGCTGAAGCAGCTTAGGTCCAAAAATTGGTCTAGGGTCCCAATATTTCTATGCCACTAGAAAAAATCTCAAGTAAATTCTGGATCCTTTCTGGTTTGAACAGACCTCTGATGATCTGAATTCTTAAATACTTCCTTATTTCTGGAGCAGCCTCTTCCCCTTTGCGAGAGTGGAACATCAGGAAATCTATTCAAGAATGGATGAAGGGTATGGAAGGGGATGAAAAAGTCTCTAGTAAAGATCCTTTGCACTCATCTGTCGAGTGATGGACGTCCATGTAATGGGTGCAGTGATAAGTGCCACCTGACAGCCTCCAGAGCGAGACAGCTGGGCAATGTCAGTAGCTCTGGAAAGGCTTCTCCAAGAAAGGCCCTCTAAGGCCTTGATTTTGCAGGCCACCTCTACCCCTGGGCAACATCCATTATATAACAGTTTCCCCATCTGCCTTAGGGAGCTTTTTCTGCAGAATTATCAGATGCAAATCCCTGAGAAAATTATGAAACCAAATTCTTTTTCCTCCCTTCTGGTTTCTGGAGAAGATGCTCTGATAGGTGGAGAATCGGATCCCTATGGCAGATCGGGATTTACCATCTTTCTCACTTCTTCAGATAGTCTCTCCATCTTTGGTATGAAAAGAGTTGATGCATCATAGGGGATGTTGAAGGATGTCTCCCAATGCTCTGCAAAGTTGCACCAAGGCATGCATTTTTAAAGGAAGCCTGTTCCGGCTGCTCTAAATGCATCCTCTGCAGCACTGGAGATGAGGTACATAGAGGCACTGGATAAGGACTGTAGGGTAGCAATTTGCGAATCATTAGATTTTCTTTGATCCTCAGACAAGATCCCTGGGAGAAATCTGGTTATTTACTTGGCTAAATCCCTCTGGAAACACATATCTGCCAAGTAAATAAGCTCTCTCACCAAAAAAGTAGATGAGCATGTGCCTCCCTGTTTAGGCAATCAACAAAGGAATTCTGTTTTGCAAGTTCCTTCTTAGTGGCTGCAGCTGCCACCATGGAATCGACTGCAGGCCCCTTTGCTCCAGTGGGGTGGTCTATGGTATCGATAAGGAATTTGTCAGCTTTTTTGGGAATAGGCTCAACTGTGTCCGCACCAGCACAGAAATTAGGTCCATCAGCTCACTGTCCAGGAAGATTACCCAAGTAGTAGATGGGCCAGAACCAAAAGCATCAAGAAAAACAGACTCTTCCAGAGAAGACATGTGGGAAGACCAACCTTCTTTCTGTCTGAGAAGTTTGAGTATCTCTCTGAATGAGATGTCCTCAAAGAAGGAAGATGCCCAATTTCAGTGGTTAGGGGATACCCCAGGGGAATCCAAGTGCCTCCTTTTACACTTCCAACATACCCTTCTGTGGGTTGTTCAGGACTTGGGAGGGGACAGTCTCTCCCAGGAGGACTGACAACGCTTCTCAAAACTGGCTGTACCGACAGCACAAGAGTAACAGGCTGTAGGATTGAAAATTCCTACAGTGGGGGGCTGGATCAGATTCAGAAAGGTGTAGTCTTCTCTCTAGGTTGAGAAAGTACCATCTCAAAAGCCTTAAACACTCAAGTTGACACAGATCCAGGAAGCCTTGTTGTGGAAGCCAAAACTCAAGGTGGTTTAATTCTTAATTGCATTCAGCTGGGCTCACGTGCTGAAGCTGGAACCAAATTATCAAGCAAAAAGAGACTCCTAGAGGGAGAAATGAATCCAAAGATCTTGGATCCAATTCTACCCTGTCGAAGTACACAATTAAAACTTTGCTCCCAGATTCAAACAGATCCAACAGGGTTGGGAAAACTCTGTCAGAGAACTCATCAGAGTAGAGTACGTACAGACACTTGGTTCTGATGCAGATCTGCCCCAGGTGAATGTAGTAAGCAAGGGCTCCAATCCAAGAAGTCAAATCTGAGAATGAGGCAATAAAAAATGAGGGCACAGTTCAAAGGGAATCCTATGATTCTTGGATCCAAAAAGAACGTTGGTTCTGAAGGTCTGGATATTTTAGGTGCCGGAGCTGACAAGGGCATCTGGACCAGGGACCTTTTAGAAGTTTTAGATTTGCTCTTTGTCCTGGTCAGTCTGTTTCTCTTTTGGTTTGTCAAATACATTTTAGCAGATGGAGAAAAGGAAGCAGCAGCCTTTCCCAACACAGAAGGTTTTTTTTTAATCCCACTGAAGATTTAAAGAGCCTCTTCAGTATAAGTTTATTTCTCCTTTCAGTAATGGCCCATTGGCTGAAAGCCTTGCAAAATGGAGCAGATGTTCTAATGCGATGGTCCTAAAAACAGTAAATGCACTTCTCATGTGCGCCCACGTTTCAAAGCTTCTGTGAGCTAGCTATGCATTTCTTAAAACCTGAAGGCTTTTATACCATCCCGGAGAAAGAAAAAGCAAGATTACATGCAAAAATACCCCCAACAACTTAAAAAACAAAACTAAAAAAACCCCACTAAATTATGAAAAACTGATTTTATTTTAAACGCAGAGTCCTGAGCCAGAGGTGAAACACCAGAAAAAGAAAAGAACAGGAAATCAATATTCACAAAGTCCCTGAAGAAAAGGGTAGGATCTATGACAGAAAAAGTCAACCTAACCGAAATATTACTTTTCTTTACAACTCATTCTAAAATATTTTTCCTGAACAAGCAAAGATCTGTAGTCTTGAGAAAATCCTTGACTGAAAGGCTGTACAGACTTGCCAATCTTAACTAATCAAAGAGAAAGGAACAGGCTCTTGTCTGGAGGTAGAAAAGCCTTCCACTCTTCAGAGTCCAGAACAACTCCATGATCACCACCTGCCTGGCTGGCAGGCATACGTTGGGATTTTATTAAGTTAAGTGATGGCACTAGCCTCTGAAACAGTCTATTGCAATCTGTAGGGCATTTTAAATCTCTGATAGGGAAGAAGTCTGGATCAGACAGTAGTTTAAGGGTAAAATGTGTGCAGCCTTTGCCCTGCAAAAAGCAATCACTAGCATCAGGCATTTAGCAGATTAGCCGTAGGCCAATGAAGTAAAGTGAAAATGGAAATCACCTCTCTTGAATTTTAGGAACCACTTGTTCCTCTAATCTATGGTGATATGAAGACAGGCATAGGCGGCAAATCATAAGGAAGAACAGGAACGACATGCCAACATGTGCCCCTGCAAAATAGCTGTGCTAGAGACTTAGAGTAGAGGAAGGTGATAATGCTTAGAAAAGAGAAACTATGCACCAAGTGGCTTCCTCCAAAATATCATAGTTGCCACCCCCCTCAGAAATGCTGTCAGAGTGGCAGTAGCCTAGTGGAATGAGGGCCTAATCCAGCTGGAATCCTCTTGCCATGATGAGGAATAAAAAATAATGCAACACCCCAACCATCTAGAAAAAGTTTGTTTGACACAGAGCACCTGAGGAGAACTCAAAGCAAAAAAACAACAACTGCTGCTGACTGAAAATCCATCTCCCTGCTCAAATAAAAATATAAACAATGTGTAGCACATCTAAAGTGTGCAAAATCTTTTTTACACACTACTAACCACCTTACTAGAAAAGGAAGGATTAGTAAAGGAAGATATTCCTATATCCTTATGAAAAATCAAAAAAAAAAATCAAAAAAGGCTCAACTGATATGAGGCCTTGACTTCTTGGCCCCTTGGTGCAGAAGTAATGGCCAATAAAAGCAGTCTTCAGTACAGCAGTAGCAGTTCAGCAGTAAGAGCAAACAGAGTAGTTTCTCCAAACAGAAAATTGAGATCCAAGGGGAGTCCCAAGCAGGGTCTGGGCTCTGTATCTTTTGCCCTCTAAGAAATTGCTTTCTAGAAAGATGTGAAAACAATGGTGGGTCACAAATCATAGTCAGGCTCTGAATTGCTGCATGCTGCAGCATGAGAAGAGATGGAAGAAGACCTCCCTTGTCCAATAACTTTTTTTTGAAGAGCCACTCAAATTAGCTCTAAATCTCCAAATTCTTTTGCTGCTTTCAAAAAAAAAAAATCTCTTCCATTTTTCTACAGACACTTTCCTCATGTAGGTCTTCTGGCTTCCATAATCACATTTAAAAGACCTGCTGTCTTTCAAAACAGAATATGCCAGGCTGTTAGATAGAGAGAAAAGTAAGCTTGACGATGAGCAGGCAGAGATCCTTCTGGAGAGAACAGATGTGGAATCCAAGGGTAAAAGCATGGAGAGCTTCTTTACCAGACTAAGTCAGTAATAGGTACCAGTGCCGAGGCCAATCTGGAGCTATTAAAATCATCCTTGGCTTGTCTGACCTTTAGAAGCACCTTTGGAAGAAGAGGCAGAGGTGGAAGCATACACATGAAGATTTTTCCAACTGAAAGAAAGAGCATCCACTTTCCAAGCTGTGTGATGAAACCTCTTTGTGCAAAACTTTGGCTGGTGGTTTAGTGGAAGCGAACAGATCTATGTCTGGAGTTCCCCAGGACACTGTCAACTTTTGAAATACATGAAGATCCAGTTTCCCACTCGTGGGGATCCATGATTTGTCTGCTTAACACATCTGCTAAGGAGTTCTGTGCTCCCGGCAGAAACCTTGCCTGAAGAGTTAGTTGCAAGCTGAGCGCAGTCCCCCATAAAATCATTGCTTGCCTGCACAATGGGTAAGAATGTGTTCCCCTGTTTGTTGATGTACCACATGACAGTTGTGTTGTCTGTTAGAATCAACACCTGCCCTGGAAGAAGTAACTCCTTGAAAGCCATTAATGCAAACTGGACTGCTAACATCTCCTTCATGTTGATATGTAGATGCTGTAGTCTGGCAGGCCACTTGTCTTGTATCCACTTTCCCATTTTAGATGAGCTCCCAAGCAATGTCTGAGGCATCTGTCGTTGAATATGCGCCTCTGGCGGAGGGAGAGAAGAGTCCCTTGTTTAGGTGACATTCCTGAGCCCACCACAAAATTCCTTTTGAATGCAAGGTATTATTTGAATGACAGTGTCCAAATCTTGGCAGTGCTGTGTCCATACATTTTGAGATACCATTGTAGCTTCCTCATATGCAGTTTGGCATTGGGAAGCACCAGAATACAAGATGCCATGAACCCTAAGGCTTGAAGGACTGTCCTTGCAGTCAGCCCGGACTGAAGAGATAGTTGATGGAAGTAACTGGAAAGATCTTTTTGTTTGTCCGGGTTAAAAAGGCCATCTGGGCTGCTGTATTCAGTCTCACACCCAGAAAGCACATGTCTTGAGAGGGTTCTAGACTGGACTTTATTCACAGAATACCCTAGGCATCTTAGCACTGCTATGACATATTCCAAATGCTGTAGAAGGTCTTCCTTTTCTTGAGCCAGAATCAGGCAATCGTTCAAGTAAGGATAGATTTGAATTCCTTTTAGCCCTGAAGTAAGCTATCACTGGAGCCAGAACCTTTGTGAATACTCTGAGCAGAGTAGATAAGCCAAAGGGCAATGCAGAGAACTGATAATGAGAATTTCCAGCTGGAAAAGCATGAATACTTCTGCAAACTTCTTATTATAGGCACATGAAGTAAGCTTCCTTTGAGATCTAAAGTTACCATCCAGTGATCTTTTCCCAGCAGAGGTAAAAAGCTGTTGTAACGTCAACATTTTGAACTTGGGAATGTCCAGATAAGTGTTGAGGATAGATAAATCCAAAATTGGTCTCCACGTGTTCCCCTTCTTGATTACTAGGAACAGTGAGAATAACTTGCCCCTTTCTGGCACAGGAACGGCTGAATGGCCCCTATTTGGAGTAACTGAGAAGTGAGCCTCTTGTCTTTGTAGAGGAGGAATGTCTGGCATGCCTTTGAAAGGAGGCAAGGTATGGAAATAAAACCTGTAACCGTGGTGAATGATATCCAGAACCCATCTGTCTTGGGTAATTAAATCCCAATTTTCTTTGAAAAGACAGTCTTCTCCTCCCAACGGTGCTGCCAGGCGAGAATGAACTGGCAGCTGAAAAGGGGTCATTGGGCTCCTCTGCTTAAAGGACTGACCCCCCCCCTCACTCAGAAGTCTGAGCAGGGGAACTCCTGTTCTAGGCCTAAAGAACCCTGAGCTCTGCCCCTACCACGTCTAGACCTACCCCTAGACTGGGAATCATAAGCAGGATAAGTCCATCCCTTAGCAGGCCAATTTCTACTAAACTTGGGCTGCACCTGCAAAAATCTTTAACAGTTTGCATAGACTTAGCCTTGTCCTCCATTTTCTTCAAAACTGCTTCTACAGGCAAACCAAACAACACATCAGACTGCAAGGAGCATCCAAAATCAAGTGTCTAACATGCTCATTAAATTCTGATCTCTCAGCCAGCGTGCCCTGAAGAGACAGAACCAGTGGCAGCCACCCTGGAGGAGGCCTGCACAGCATCAAAACCACATTGCAAGGAATGTTTACCCACCTGTTCAGACACATGAACTAAATCCTGCAACTCTTTACACTCAATACCTTCCGCCAGAGCATCCACCTTAGATTTCAACTGTGAAAGAAGATAATTCTGATATTTTAACATGTGAAACTGACAATTCAACGCCCTCATGGCTAAAGTGGAAGAAGTATACACTTTCTTTCCCCATCTATCCAAAGCCCTTGCCACTTTATCAGGAGAGACAGGATTTTTAACAACTGAGGCCTTCACACCTTTAGGCCCCTGAGAGACAGTTTCCGGGTCTGCCCTAGGACTCTTAAAGATACTTATGAGCTTCAGGCACCCTATAATACCTATCCGGTTTAACTGGGGCAGGAGGCAAAGAATCAGGATTCAGGGAAGCCTCTGCAAAACATCTTCCACCACATTCAAAACAGGAGGTATAGCTAAAGGCCTATGCTGGGGTAAAACAAGAATTCCCTAAGCCTTTTCCTGGAATCAGAGAAATCTTGACCTTCCCATTTAAAATGCTCCCTCATGGAATGCAAAGTCTCTGAAAATGAAAATCCTCATCCTCAGGAGGGAATCTGAAGGAGTAGAATCATCCACATCAGAATCAGAATAAGGAGGGAACTCCTGCAAGTCTTCAGCCAAGACTCAAAAGCCTCGAGCATTGCTCAAAACTCTCAAACTCAGGTTCCACCCTAGGCCTCTTATCAGGAGGGGCATAGAACCCCTTATCATAGTAATCCTCTGCCATTTTAAGCATATGTTTCTAGGAAAAGACCCAAAGCACTAAAAAAGCCCCCTCGGAAACAGAAGGGAGGCCTGGCACACCTGAGGGAGAGGAGAAGAACAGCCACCTGAAGCCCCCCTCAGCCTGGCCTACTTCCTGAGAGGATACATCCTGTAACAGTAAAGTCTCCCTGAGACTCCAAGAAACACCTGGCAAAACCTCCGGCTCCACTGAGCCTCTAAAGAACCGGCGTCTGGGACTGTCGTCTTCCCACTCTAAACTTTTGCTTTTTTTGTCTTTGCTTTTTTTTTTTTGAAGGGCGGTCGAGCATCCGACGGCATTTTATAATTACAACGCTTCCCAAACACTAACCTGGCACAGTCTAACCTTCTTTAATAGTGCGTTTGTTAAATCTAGCACAAGAGCGCATCCCTAAACAAGGTATACACAAAGTATGGTAATCCTATGAGGTATCTGTTTCCCACAAAATACAGTTATTCACTTTTTCTGACATCCGTTAAATACTGAGGCAAGAAAACAAAAATATTCCCAAACGGGTACTTAGCCACCAATCCCAACGGGTACTTCAGCCAACTTTGATTCGGTCTGAAACTCTGGCTTCAGAAACTTTCAGAACGCCAACCTGCACTCGCAAAATTGCTTCTGCATCGGACCATGCGGCAAAAAAGACTGAGGATATGACGTCATGCGCATTAGTACCCTGACGTACTGACGTCAGTCTAATGCGCCCTGACGTCAGCCATATACTTTGGTATTCGGGCCGACTGGACAGCGGACTACCCAATAGTTAGGACTGCAGCAATGTGGAATGAAGAACATCTTTTGGGTTAAGGGTTACCATTAGACCTCCTGGAAAAATAAACAGTAGCAATTTTTACAAAGTTAGCATTTTGAGTTTCACAGGTGGTTACTACACTATCTACCAAAGAGACATTTTAAGCCTAGCCAAGCTTACTCCAAATCTACCAAAGATAGCGCGGACATGTAAACACCCTAAGGAATTTTATGGTTATGATTTAGGGTTGTACACATCAAATCTTCACAGACTGATCCTGTCCATTATGAGCATAAGTGCCAAACGAAGTAAATTTGCAATTTCCCATCCACTAGTCCAAGTTACATTTGAATAGAGTTTGAGATGAGCTTTGCTTCACAAGGACAGAAAGCCTGCTCCAGAGAAGTGGTACTCTTGAGATGCATCTCTCCCTACAACATGTCTTGTTTATGTCACAGACAAGGTTTAGATCCTCAGAGCAGACATTTCTGATACTTGTTTTGTGGATGTGCCATGTGGGCTAGGCTTAGTTCTACACAGTCTGTAGGAGACAGGAAAGGGCTTTGAGAAATTCTGCACAGTACTTGTTATTTACCCCTATATTCTTCTTGTAAAGACCTTCTATGGTCTCTCAAGATATTTCAAGTGCTTGGTCAGGTACAATTACACTACAGTAGCAAATGAGGTGCTCACTCTATTTCAAGAAAGAACTAGAGACTGCACCGACTACCTTTTGCACAACATCCCAACAATGAAAGCTCAGGTATTCAAGCCGGCCTTTGGGGTCCTGTAAGCAGAAATCCAAAAATCAGTTCTGCGGCAGTGAACTACAAAGAACATACGTCTGTATCACAAATGTGCCAGAGAAAGAATAGAACAAGCAACACCCACATGCAGAAAAAAAAATTCAGTATGAGCTGGCTTAACATGCCGAATTACAAGTGAGAATGCACAAAGATTTTTCTCCCCACCTGACCACTGCTTAGTTTCTGGCTGCTCCCCTGCTTCCTTGCTCATCAGCCATGAAATCCTCATCAGCCATGAAATCCCCAACTACTCCTTTTCAGGCAACCCTAGTGTGACCCTGCTGCTTGTGGATCCCCACCATCCTCAGGAAATACACCATCCAGTAATCAATGTTCAGAGCTCAGGGCAAAACATGTGCCTACACATTAATTAGTTCAACAGCAGCCATATTTGTGCGCAAAGAAAAGTGCATATATTAAAATTTTATGGCAACAAAGGACACACAAGAACAGACCAAGCAGAAGACTATTAAAAAATATACAAGAAACCAATTAACATGAACAGAAAGATAACAGACAGCAAAAAGTTTTTAGTTCCTATGGTCTTGTACATAAATCGGGCATACTTTACATACCAGCTCAAGGAAAAGTTCTGGACCATATTGTTAAGAGAAAAGTTTTAAAAAACACTGTTATTTGTCTTTTTCCTCTTCTTGCAAAGTGAACATGTTATTTGTTGGGATATGCCTATCAAAGATGGGCCTCATCTGTGAACAAAATGCAGCATTGCTTATAAACCTGAATAATAACTGCTTTCTGCTTTTCAGAATAAAGAGATTTGGTTATAGCTCAGTGAAGCCTGGGATAAGGACGCACGGCCGAGTAAGAGTTAATTTACTGAAGCAGGCTGTCTCTCCTGCAAAATTTGAGCTACCATTGTTGAACTGAACATTCTGTACTTTTTGAACATTCTGCACTAACTGTTGGTTTGAGGTAATTTTTGATAAACATGTTTACCACAGGTGTTTTTCCATAGCCAACTGTCAACGGTCAGAAATGTAACAAAAAGTTGTTTTGCTTGCAGTATAAAAGTTGATATCAGTAAACAAGTTGACCAGAGGAGATCATCTTGGCCAACATGATGTGTAATCTGGTTAGCTGCTAATAAAAAAGTTTTTCATCACCTGAGGCAGATGTGACTCGTCTAAATTTTTCTTCAGACATTTTGGTCCTTTGGACCGGAAACCTCTACGAAGATACGGATCAGACCGACAGAGACCATAAAACCTGTGCAGGTGAGGGTTTCTCATCTTAAGATTCCCTCGACTGAAAGCCCTCCGACTGATATGTCGTTGAGAAGAGGCCGGCCGCTCTCTGATCCCTATCTGAGGGACGGTTTCCGAACGAAAAGGGGAAACGGAGTCTCATCTGTTTCAGGTAGGATGAAAATTAAATTTTCTTTTAATTTAACCTTGTCGACAAGGGTTTTATTTTTAGTTAAGGGTGGGTAGGATTACTTAAGATTATTTTGTTAGGATCACCCGTTAAGATAGCCCTTTTTTATAATCAGCCCTGTAAAAAAACTTTGATACAGTCCTAAAGTAAGAAATCTAGGGGAAACATGGGTTCGAGTTGCTGCAAGTGTGAGACTGATGCCTGTTTAAATGTTGATGCCAAGTATATGAAAGGCTTAAACAAAAATAATGTTAAATTTTTGAAAAAGTGGAAGCTGAAATACGATTTTGATGGTACACTGAAAAAGAATGCCTGTGCAAAATTGGTTAGAGATTTGAAAAGAGATACGGGAACTAGAACTAAGAAGCAAAGACAATTGGGATTTCCCCAAGCACAAAAATGGTTAGAAGCAAATAAACGAGCTATAAAAGAAAAAACAGTGCCAGGAAAAAGAAAAAATAAATCAAAAGGGATCACTGGTGCCAAGTGGAAAAGTAGCTTTATTTTTAGATAAGGAGGATGAGCATACAGTTTGTGCGGTACAAAGGCTGCCCCACCATATGGGGAAGTTGCTGCTGCCGTACCGGCGGAACCTCCTCAATATCAGTCTGAAGATGTGGGATCTGTACAGCAGGGTGGGTTACTGGCTGCTCAAGGAAATGTTGTGACCCCTCCAATATACCCGCAAATTCCCGTAGTACCCAAGGTTGCTTTGCAACAGGTAGACCAACCTATGCAGTTAAGGTCAGGACCAGCAGGGCAAGGACGTCAGGCCATTAAACTTTTTGACTACTCAGAAGCTCTTCCCTTAATACAAGTTGCAAACCCACAAGCAGGGGATGTTGGACAAGAGCCAACTATTTTAGTTTATCGTCCCTGGGCTAGAGAGGATATAAAACGAGCTACAGATGGTATTCCTCATCCCAAGGTTAATTTTCAAAAGTTTTCTGAGGACATAGTTGGTATGCGTTTAAGTTATCATCTAAATGGTTTAGAAGTAGAACAATTAGTGCGACAAATCCTGGGTCCAGATTGGCACTTAGTTTGTGGTACTTGGACATGTAAGGCAGATGACAGCACTACATTAAAGCATAATTCTGGAGTGTTAGACACGCGAGTCACTGATCTGTTAAAGAGAATTTCTGATAAGTGGCGTCCAAGAGCAGATTGGACAGTAATAAATCAGTGCATTCAAAATGATGATGAATCTGTAGATCACTACATTGTAAGATTGACAGAAGTGTTCAATAACCATTGTGGAATGATGATTCCGCAGGATCAGACCAATGATAGTCCGTATGGACAGCAATTGAAAAATGCTTTTCTTAAAGGTTGTAAGGCTCCGATAAGTTGTTTTATAACTAAGCATATGGTAGATCATAGAACATGTAGACTGCAACCTTTGTTTGAATATGCACGGCATGCTGAGCAACATTTCAATTTGAAAAAAAAAAGAAAGTACAAGTGTTAGCAGTAGGGGATGATGGTAGTATATTCTTGGTACAGGACCAAAGGGGGCAAGGGCACCGTGGTGGCGTAAAAAAACGTGGGGACCCGAAATGGGACACGTTAAATGAACCGGGTGGACATTCAGAGGAATATGAGGGAAGGTTAAAATGTGGAGAATGTTTTAAATGCGGTAGACGTGGGCACTTCACTGCCGACTGTGAAGAGTGGCTACATCCCCCACAGCTTACGAACAAGGGCTCCGCATGACTATATGATAGTAAAGGAAGGTGCCATATTCATTATTGTGATTATTGTAGAGAAGAAGAAAGTGTGAATGATTGTGATGATGAGGCAGACACTCTCTGCGATGAATGTCAGAACACTCCTAAGGAAGGGTGGGATTTGTGACTGTGAAGTCATAAACCTGGCAAATTTGGGTATTGCTATGCATCTAGATCAAAAACCCATGATAGAGTTTTTGGTTGAGGGACAGAAAGTGGAGTTTTTGTGTGATTCAGGTGCATCGCATATACTTTTGGGTCCAGCAGTTCTGCCTCCGAACAGTGAAACAGATGAGTTTGTCCTTGTGAAAGCGGCAAACGGGAAAATCTATAAGGAACCACCGTCTCATCCTCTATTGTTCACAGATCCGCAAACAAACCAAACTGTTAGGTGTAGGGTAATTATATCGAAAGTTTGTCCAGTTAATTTGCTGGGAAGAGATCTGATGCATTTGTTTGGAATAGCAGCAATTCCCACACCTAAAGGCATTGAGGTGAAAAGGTTAGTGGAGAGCTTGGTGGTACAATGAGTACAAGACTTGTTTTACTGGTATAGCCAGGACTTGATTTCAAACGGCCCGGGGAGGGTTGATACAGATTTGATCAACCTAGCTTTAAGTAAATCTAGGAGCGGGTCACCGCAGGTTGCGGCGCACTTACATTGTACAATGTTCTATAAAAAGGCCCCTGGTCCGGATAAAGAATTTGAAAAAGAATTCTTTAAGCACAAAAGTGCAAGGATAATTTTGAATGATATGTTTTGGGATACACAAGGTAATACAGTAGTGACCTGTACTTTGACCAAGGAAATGAGTTCTTTATATCGCTCAGGTTATAGCCCACATATTTCAATTACTAAAGCGGTGGGGACACATTGGGTAGATTTGGCGGAAAAGGTAACAAATTGGGACACAATGTCCGAAAGTCAGTTGAAGGATCAACAGATCCAGGTACAAAGATTAAATTGGGTAACTTGGGCACAACCAAGCGTGCACCTCAAGGATGACAAAACAGAAATGGCAAATCTTTCTAACTCAAGAGGAAGATAGTGCGTTAAGTGCCTTACCTGTAGATTTATGGTCAAAAGGTAAAGGGGATGTAGGACTGATGAAAACAGCCGGTGAAGTTTGTACAACTACAAAGTCAGGTTTTAGACCTCGTAAGCACCAATACCCGCTAAGTAAACAAGCAGAGGAAGGAATTAAGCCAGTCATTGAGCAGCTAAAACAGGTAGGAATTCTTGTTGAATGCCCAGATTCACCCTGCAATACTCCGTTGTTTCCTGTAAAGAAACCGGATGGGTCATGTAGGCTGGTTCAGGATTTACAAGCAGTTAATTTGGCTGTGAAAACAAGAGCACCGGTGGTCCCAGACCCCTATACATTACTTAATGATTTACTACCTCAGAACAGATATTTTTCTGTCATAGATATAAGCAATGCTTTTTTCTCCATACCACTACATAAGGAGAGTAGATTTTGGTTTGCATTCACTTATCAAGGTAAAAGATACACCTACACCAGATTGCCACAGGGCTATTGTGAGAGTCCGACAATATTCGCACAAGAAATGGCTGCGAATTTAGCTCAGTTTGTTCCCCCAGAGGGAAGCCAGGTTCTGTTGTATGTAGATGATATTTTGTTGGCCTCACCCACGCAGGAAAGTTGTAGAAGGGATACCCTTGTCCTTCTTAGTTTTTTAGCTGAGCAAGGACATAAGGTAAATAAAGAAAAGTTACAATTGTGGAAAGCACAAGTAAAGTACTTGGGATATTTAATTTCGCAGGCAGGTAGACAATTGGAGAACAAAAGAAAACAAGCAATTCTTGAGGCACCAATGCCTACAACTAAGCGGGAGATGATGTCCTTTTTAGGTGTGACTAATTTTTGTAGAAGTTGGATCCCTAACTATACTGAGGAAGTAGGGCCATTGACCGCACTAATCTATGACACTCCCATGGCAGCTAAGAATAATATACAGTGGACAAATAAGGCAATACAGGCATTTAATAGAATTAAACAATTGATAGCAGGATCCTCTGTTTTGGGTTTTCCTAACTATTCTAAGTCGTTTGTACAAATGGTTGATTGTAAAGGAGGATATATGACTTCGGTTCTGGTACAAGTACATGGGGATAAACAGAGACCGATAGCTTTCTACTCCTCCAGATTAGATCCTGTTTAAAGGGCATTGCCGCATTGTGTTCAAGCTGTAGTGGCAGCCGCCATGGCAGTACAAGCCTCAGCACTATTAGTTTTGTTCCACCCATTACAATTGCGGGTTCCACATTCAGTTGCTACTATACTTTTGCAAGATAAAATAACCTTTTTATCTCCTAGTCGACATTTGTCATGTATGACAGTGCTGCTGACACAGCCTCATATGACCATAGAAAGATGTACTATTCTTAATCTGGCGACACTTTTGCCGACTCCAGAAGAAGGTATTCCACACGTTTGTCTAGAGAGCATTCATGACAAAGTGCTTCCCCGACCAGATTTAACGGATATTCTGTTGGTAGATTCTGATCTCGTTTTGTTTGTAGACGGATCAGCAAAGGACGACAATGTAGGTAAAACATTAGTAGGGTATGCAGTCACCACAGAAACTGAAGTTTTGGAGGCAAAAAGACTGTCAAACATTTATTCTGCACAAGCAGCTGAGTTGGTGGCTCTGACTCTAGCTTGTACCTTAGGGGAGGGTAAGAAAGTGACAATTTATACAGATAGTCAATATGCTTTCTCCACTGTACATGTTTTCGCTCAACAATGGAAGAATAGGGGAATGGTTACTGCGACAGGCAAACCAATAAATCACAGAGATTTAATTTTACAGTTGTTAGATGCAGTGCAACTACCACTTCAGATAGCGATATGTAAATGTTCCGCACATACCAATAGAAAAGATCCTGTCTCCAGGGGAAATGCCCTTGCTGATATGGCTGCAAAAAAGGCAGCTCAAGAAAATGATTTGCTTTTGCATGACAATGATTTAGAGCCCGGACACCTCTTAGACTTAGAGACATTAAAAGTAATGCAAACATTGACAACACAGAAGGAAAAATGTCGATGGGTAAAATATGGCATCACTCAACAGGATGGGTTGTATAGGGCATCAGATGGCAAAATGGTATTACCCTCAAACCTTTTTAGGTATGTGGCATTGGTTAGCCATGGACCTGCCCATGTAGGAGTACAGACAATGATTCAAATAATGTCTAAGGTGTTTTGGTGTAAGGGGTTTTCAACTTATGCAAAGCAATTCTGTTTATCTTGTTTATTGTGTGCAAAGTATCATGCTCAGGGGGGAGTTAAAAAGTCTCAACAGGCATTCCCCACCCCTCCATATTCATTCCACACACTCTGTATGGACTTTATTGAATTGACACTCTGAGGGAAAAAGGTTCTGTTTAGTCATTATTGATGCTTTTTCTAAATGGGTAGAAGCTTTTCCAGTAAAGCACCCAAATGCACAAACAGTAGCAAAATTTTTGACTACAGAAATAATTCCCCGATTTGGTTTACCAAGACGCATTTACAGTGATAATGGGTCTCATTTTGTTAACCAGATTGTTCAGAAGTTGGGTCAAGTGTTTCAAATTGATCTCAAGTATCATTGTGCTTACCATCCCCAGTCAGCTGGACTGGTGGAGAGACACAATGGTGTCCTGAAGAGTAAACTCCGCAAACTGATGGCAGAAACACATAGATCATCTAAATGTCAAGTCTCTTGTAACCAATGACTGCTTTGCAGATTCCAGAAATGAAACTTAAGCATGGCACCCGGGGACTGGGTGTGGATCCGAATTGTGAAGAGAAAGAATTGGTCATCCCCCAGGTGGGAAGGCCCATACCAAGTACTTATCTCGACACCTACGGCTGTAAAGATCACTGAGAGGACTTCGTGGATTCATATCACCCACTGTAAAAAAAAAACTCAAGACTTTTCCTTCTGCCACTGATATTGGTCAAACTCCACCGGACCTCTGAGCGCAAAGTCTGGCTACAAAGGGGGATTAGCCCAATAGGGGTTAGTTCATCTCAAACCCAGTGAAGAAACCAACGGCGCGAGGTAGTCCTTAGGGAGGATGGCCATGTTCAATTGGTACTTGAACTGTTACATGATGATGATTTTGGTGGCGAAAGTAAATATGTCCATGCGAGAAGGAACAGTTGCAAAAGAAAAAAGGAATGGTGGTGCTGCAAGCGCAAACAGGTGTTACTACTGTGTTTAAGGTGAAACTTTGTGAAGGAATTTTGGACTGTTCTAAATGGAACAATAATGATTTCTTGACTCGTGCAAAATACTTGTGCAATAGAGACTGTACGTCCTGGTCAAATGTTTGGTGGTCATCAGATGTGAATGGATGGGAAACAAGTGGTGCAGTGATACCAGAGAAAGATAAAAGCAGGCAACAAAGAATAAAAAATTGCGCATTTCCAAGGTACCGAAGTAATTACTATAACCACTGTGTCACCACAAGAAAGTGATTCAGGAGTTTATGGAATCGGAGTGTCTCTTCCAATTGGAACTGATCCTTTGGGAACCCTCCAACTTAAAGTACAAAGCCTTAAAAATGCTACAAGTAAAACAGATTTTGCCTTCACAGAAGAACAATTGTTACTCGAGACTGGATTCGTACACCATAATGAATAGTTGTCTTGGGTTAGATATAGTCCCCGAGAAGCACATCGTGAGAACTGTACTTCTTGTGCTGAAGGTAAACCGCAACTAGCGACAGTCCCATTGATGCGAGATGAAGGTAACCTAACGTTTCTGTTAAAATTATTCTTCAACAAAACTGAAGATAAATGCAAAAATGAAACTCAGCGTTTTCCAGTCATAAGCAAAGTTGAGAAACCGCCTGCAGCAATTTCCTATCCAGGTTCGTATATGTGCATTTCCAGAGATGGCACAGGGAAGAATTATGGCAATACGGGACAGAACTATTGCAATGTTACTGTGAATGGCAATGGGAATCCATTCCTGGAAAACCAAACTCACAGTTTAGCAGACGTATGGTGGTTATGTGGAGACAACAAACTCAGATCAAGGCTTACGATTCCCTGGAAGGGAACTTGTGCACTTGTAAAGTTAATTCTGCCATTCCACATTTTCCCAGTTCCAGCAAGCAATTTCATAAGAGAACCTGAAATAAAGCCAAAGTGGTTGAGTAGGAGAAAAAGAGAGGCACCGAAGCAATCCTTCGATAACGGTGTCTACATCGATAGCATTGGCGTACCAAGAGGTGTACCTGATGAATACAAAGCAATAAACCAAATAGCAGCTGGTTTTACATCCATCTTTGTCTGGATTCAACCTAATAAGAATGTGGACTGGATCAACTACATTTACTATAACCAGCAGCGTTTTGTGAACTATACCAAAGATGCATTGAAAGGAATTGCTGAACAACTAGAGGCCACTTCGCAGGTGGCATGGCATAATCGAATTGCGTTGGATATGCTCCTGGCCAAAGGAGGAGGAGTTTGCAGGATGTTTGGGACTTTCTGTTGTACGTACATTCCAAACAACATTGCGCCTGACAAAAGTATCACTCGAGCTTTGAAAGGTTTGGAAATGTTATCCGAAGAATTGGCAGAGAACTCTGGGGTAAATAATCCCTTTACAGACTTTCTACAAGCGTGGTTTGGAAAAAGGAGTCATCTCATCAGCAGTTTCCTGGTGTCCGTTGGAGTCGCTGTGGCTATCGTGGTGGTATGTGGTTGCTGTTGTATGCCCTGTATCAGAGGTCTTCTACAAAGTCTGGTTGATACTGCTGTTACGAAGACGATGTACCAGCAATTGCAACAGACTGGTGAAAGCGAATACATTGAAATGTGACTTTTTGCAAATGTTTTTGAAGTTTAAAAGTTTGTCTTGCCAATGAAGTAATGTATGCAAAGAAAAACTTAGTTTTTACCATATATTGCTGAAATAAAAAGAAATAAAAAGTGTTTTCAGGGGGGAAATGTTAAGAAAAAAGTTTTAAAAACATACTGTTATTTGTCTTTTTCCTCTTCTTGCAAAGTGAACATTTTATTTGTTGGGATATGCCTATCAAAGATGGGTCTCATCTGTGAACAAAATGCAGCATTGCTTATAAACCTGAATAACCGTTTTCTGCTTTTCAGAATAAAGAGATTTGGTTATGGCTCAGTGAAGCCTGGGATAAGGATGCACGGCCGAGTAAGAGTTAATTTACTGAAGCAGGCTGTGTTCCTGGAAAATTTGAGCAACCATTGTTGAATTGAACATTCTGTACTTTTTGAACATTCTGCACTAACTGTTGGTTTGAGGTAATTTTTGATAAACATGTTTACCACAGGTATTTTTCCATAGCTAACTGTCAACGGTCAGAAATGTAACAAAAAGTTGTTTTGCTTGCAGTATAAAAGTTGATGTCAGTAAACAAGTTGACCAGAGGAGGAGATCATCTTGGCCAACATGATGTGTAATCTGGTTAGCTACTAATAAAGAAGTTTTTCATCACCTGAGGCAGATGTGACTCGTCTGAATTTTTCTTCTGACACATATTAATAAAAAATTGAAGGAATTTATTTGGGAATTGAAGAGAACAAGACAAAAGTGGAATAAGCAGAGTCTTCTAAATTAACAGGGTAGCTCAAGACTACCCAATTTGAAGGCATGTTTTACAGCTACATAATTGAGACTTCTATATCTAACACAAACAGAGATGTTTAAAAGGGGGGATGACTATGATATGGACATACTAGAGTGGCAGAAATCAGGGTTTTAGGAGAAAGCAGCAGTAAGGACAACAGATTTAAATATACAAAATAGGTACTTAAAGTGGCAGACAACCTTAAACAAAACCAGTGAGGGAGTAGGGAAAGGAGATTTTGACAACAGGCATACATAAAAAACATTTTAGTTTACCTGAATCAACTTATTATCAAAGGAAGAAAATTATAAATCCCTTGAGTCTTACATGAGCTAACAATGATGCTCAAGCTTCTACTAAAGACACAGGAAAGGAAGTAAAATTGAAGTAGTAGTCTCAGATCACAAAAATGAAAAACAGTCTGTGCAACATGTGAACAAGGGTAAGAAAGTAGACAGCTTATGGATTTATTTATTTTTTTTGTTACGAACAAACAAAATATTAGTTCAAATAAAACCTAGAATTCTAGAATGGCTCACCACACCTTTCCTTTACGCATAAGGTAAAGTCTTTTAGTAGTACATCTGCTCTCTTTCTGCTTGGCAAACATTTTCTAGCAACTCCCCCAATACAACATATACAAAATAAGCATCTTGGCTAGTCTCTGTTCATCCCTAATCAAGAGAGTAATGCCTCAGAAGGGTAGAAAATTCTCAAATTCTGCAGTGTACCCTGCATTCCCCATCTCTGACACCACTTGCCCAAGGTCAGAAAGGTGCATAACTCCTGGAAACAATTAGTTCTCCACACAAGTATCTTTCTGTAGGAAAGTTAGATGGATGAAGGAGCAATCATAGCTGATTGCTGCCAGAGTTGCATGGAAGAAGCCACCACTCATGACCCTGAAGCCCACCCTGTCTCCAGTTTCCACTCTAGGTCCGACTCCTCTGGAACTGTTATTTCTTCTAGTTTCTGATTTGGTTCCGATAGAAGGACCACTGCTTGACTGGGTAAGTTCCAGATTATTTTAGTAGAAGGGGAATGAAATAACTAATAGACTGAAGCATCCTGCCTTTTGAACACCTCTGAGGAAGGGAGACGAGTTTTCTGGCCATATTTACAAAGCAGCAGAAACTATACTAAAACCTAAACCAATATGGGAATGGAAAAATGAGATTCTGCCGAAAAGGATGACTGCAGTTAGGGGTACAAAGAATAGGGTTGGAATTTGGCTCCCTTGCCAGCTTTGTACAGTAAAGTACTGGGGAACAAATAATTAGAGAGGGGAAACGTAACAGAATGGGAAGAGGCCAAGATGACATTCGGACTGCAGGCTAGACACTACCTTCTCTATCAGAGATCGATATCTGAGTATAGGCAAAGAGAAAAGAATACAGGAATCTTAAGTGAAAGACCTGCTCTGGTACAGTTTTTATTTGAATCTAAAACAAAAGCTGCTGTTAAAAAGGGACAATTAGGAGGGCACAGAAAATGTTGCACAATAACTATAGAATCAAAGGAGGTCAAAAAAAGATAGGGAAGAGAGATTA
Organism: Protopterus annectens; assembly: GCF_019279795.1. Classification (NCBI taxonomy): domain Eukaryota; kingdom Metazoa; phylum Chordata; order Ceratodontiformes; family Protopteridae; genus Protopterus; species Protopterus annectens. The sequence continues at coordinate 307,916,668 of NC_056751.1, read as the reverse complement.
AATAAGCAATCCACAAAGAACCGATGGTAGGACTCCCAAAAAAGCAACATAATCTAGAAGCTTTAGGATCTTTGCCTGAAAGTGTGCGCAAAGATACTTTTATACTCAAAGGGGACAAAATTATTCTTCAGGTAGCTGACAAATGTTGGATTTGTAATGGGAGAAAAAAAGGTACATGGGAGCATATGCTCGTGGAGTGTAATGAGCTGGTAGACTAAAAATTCCCTAGAGAACACGCGGTCAAGAATACTGGGTCAGCAAATGAGTGTAACTAAGATTTTTTTTGTGCTGGGATACATGATCTGAACTGCCTACACATACAGCAAGGCCTTCTTCAGTTTAATTCTGGTGGGTGTCAAAAAAGCAATTACTATAAAAATGGAAATCAAGTCTAAGCCAACTATACTTGAAGTAGTGACTATTATAACAGAGATAAAAGAACACAAGTGGAATATTTAGAAAAGGGCAGGAAAAGATTATAGGAAAAAATGGAAATTAAGGTAACAATACATGCAATATAAATGTTTTTGAGGAGGAATGAGGTTTTTGGAGAAGGGCAGAAATTGAACAATTTATATAATGCTGCTTTGACTATATGGTATAGAACATTTTATGTGATATATAGAGTTTGTAAATGTGAACTTAATGTTTGGTCACTTTTTTGCTTTTTTAAAAGTAAGTTTGCGGATGTCATACGTGCTAATTCAATAAAGGTATTTTAAAAAAAGTTTTCTGCCTGGAGAGGTATTAACAAAAGCACTGCTTAATGCTCTGTGAAGAGACTGAAGTCACAACCAGTCAAGTCTTCCAACGTTAAGATACAGTTTCACTGGCAAAGGCATCCATAGCATTGTAGTAACATGTACTAGAGTTCCCTAACCTTATCTGAGAGAATCTGGTAAAATGTGTTCCTCACAGCCACATCTTGTATTTGTTCAGCAATTTCTGCCCATTTTACCATGCATCTCTTCAGATCATATGATCTAACAATAGTCCACGCAGGTAGGACAGCAGAAGTGCAAGCTTATCCAAGACCCTGCTTTCCCTACTTCACTGTGCAGGTGGTTAACTTGGACCTGCTGGCAGCAATTACCGCAGAGTCGGTCAATGGATTCTTGTATAAATGTGTGTTGCCCTTGCACTCTGTAAAAGTTGTCTGACATCATGGGTACTGAAAGCTCACACACTGGTTCAAGGGACAGAGCCCTGTAAAGGTCTTCAAAAAGCTTTTATCATCCAAGGACAGCAGAAAGCGTAAACTCATCAGAATCCAAGTTACCTTTCTTGTAACAAACTCTTTAAAATAACCCCCTGGCACAAAAAAAATGGCAAAAAAAAACTTTCAACTTGTAGTTTAACCAAATTATATCTCTTTCTATGCGGTGGGACTTCAAACCTGAAGCAAGTGAATCTTCATCATCATTACTGTCTCCCTGGAGACGGAATCTGGTCACAACAAGCAAGATCTACAACTCAATCTGAGGATGACTCGAGAGCACAGACTATGGCAGGTAATACACATGGGTGATTTGGACAGCCACGCAGGAGGGAGGTGGACTTGTGCCCTGCCACTCAGCATTTTTTTTTTTTTTTTGCTATCAGAAAAGAAAATACACAAGCTGCTATTTTTCATCTTTTAAAAGTGAGATGGAAGGACATATGAAAGCGCTTCCACTTCTAATGTACTAAACATAGTGATCAGCATTAGTGAGTAGTGCTGTCCTTCCTGTACACACCCTATCTGGCAGTGGATTGGCTAACTACACCTTACTGCGGTAAGGCACCCCAATAAAAAGAGGCAATATGAATGTCGAAAAGCCTTAGAAGACTAAATAAAAGTAGTCTCTCAGGGCTTACTGTTCAGCCTTTGCTATCGGGGTAGAAGGGGAAGAAAATGTATGGTGTGGTTTTGTTTAATCAAGACTTGCTTCTAGGATTTCTTTCATGCCAACTCAGCGACTTGCACCTTTTTGTGGAGCCTGAACTGTATCACTGTGTCAGATTCCACACACAAGCAATATGTAGCTGTAAAAGTATATCACTAGATCATGACCTTTAAGTTTCAGACTTCATATCCTTCAGAAAAAGTACAGTTGTGTACACTTACCATAAATGTAGATGGCAAGAGTTTATTCACTCTTGCAGTCCTAACTGATGGGATTACATACCATGGAAACCCATGGCCGGCTCAACTACCAGAAAATGTTTCCTCCTCTTGAAGCCACTGGGCTCCTTTGTCTGATGTTATGACATCTGGATATAAAGGAAGTTGGCTTGAGCCATGACCTCAATACTTTCTTGCCAACACTCCCTAGGAGGTCCCTGAATTCAGGGGGCCTTAGACATCCCAGAGTAGGTGGCAAGCAAGAGGAGGGAGCAACCTGGAATGAGAAAGGAGAACCAGCCCTATCCCACACGCAAGAAAAGGAGGAGGAAGGGAAAAATACTGCAACAGTGAATACACTAACATCTACATTTATGTTGTGTGTACTATGATCTTCATGCTTCAATGCTGCATGTCCTAACTGAGGAGATAACTCCCAAAAGCTGAAAGGAAAGTGGATGGAAAGATTAAGGATGGGAAAGGCAGTCTTGCAAGAAAAAATTGGCAAACCTTGCTCTAGACTTGGAAAAGGTAGAAAGACGGTAATTTTGGTGAAGGTATGCACAGAAGACCAAATAGTAACCTCCAAAACATCCTTAGTGGCCATCCCTTTAAGAAAGGAAGCAGGTGTAGTAGTAGCCCTAATGGAATGTATCCTCACAGGGTCTGGACACTTCTTATGATGGCTGTAGAAAAATGAGATACAGTGGCAGATCCATTTGGAGATAGTTTGCTTTGAAACTGGTCTCCCCTCAGAGCTACATGCCAGGCCACAAAAAAGCTGGTCAGACTTTTTGACATTCTTGGTTCTATCCTAGTAGGAACACAGTTGCTTATGCAAATCCAGAGTATGGAGGATGCTTTTTCCCTTGTTGTGAGGATTAAGGAAGAATGTAGGCAAGTGTACAGTCTGGTTTAGAGAAATCCGTCACCAACTTGGGCAAAAAAAGAAAGAACTATATGGGCAGAAAATTATGAAAAGTTCCATGCACATAAGGGCCTAAAGCTGTGAAAACCTCCTGTCTGAATAATAGCAGTCTTCCAGGTCAGGAATTTTATACCTACAGAAGTTAGTGGCTCAAAAGGTGGGAGGGAGTGAGCTTCTCCAGAATGAAACTGAGGTTCTGGGGGGACCAGGGGGTTTCCTCAGGGGCCTAATGTGGACAACCCCTCTCAGGAACTGCTTCATGACAGGGTGGGAAAAGAGAGGAGACTAAAATAGCTGAACATGGATTTTAATAGAGGAAAAGATTTTGCTTTTTCTAAAGTCTTTACAAGTGTGAAAGGATCAAAGGAATCTGAGCTTGCCAAAAGCTTTGTTCCTTTTGTCTGCACTACATATAATGAATCTCTTCTATTTGGCAGAGTAAGAGTTTCCAGTGTTAGGTCTCCTGGCTTCCTTTAGAATGCGCAGGACCTGCTTGTTGAGGGGTGCCCCCTCTTCCACGTGATCAAGCTATCATCCAAGCTGTCAATTTGAGTGTGTTCAGGTTGGGGTGTATGATGGTGCACTTGTTCTGTGTTAACAGGTCCACTCACTGGGGCAGCAGTCATGGTTCCCTGTTGATTAGACTGAGCAACAGGGGTACAAGTGCTGCTTTGCCCAATCTCAGGCTACAAGAATGACCCTTGACCCTTCTTCACTTATCTTCAGGAGTGCCTGGGGAAGCAAGGGTAGTGGGGGAGGGGTGTAGAAGAATAGGTCTGTCCAAGGGAAGGAGAAGCTTCTTCCAGGCTGACCTTGTTTTTGTCCTGGAGCAGATCTTTTTGAGTGAGAATTTTCTTTGTCGGCAAAAAGGTCCATTTGTGGCGCACCCCATTTTTTGGCAGTTGCCACTCAAGGGGGGTGGGTCTGACAGGCTCCAGCTGAAGTGAACCACCAGATAATTGGTTTCTTCCTGTAGCTAGCTACAGTGCCATAAGATGCAGTCCTAGGGAGTTTGCTGTCTCCCAAAGGTTAAGAGCTAGGCGACAAAGGGGGATAAGACTTAGAACCATAGTACTGTGTCTTTACCAGGAGTACTCCTGGTTTCCATTAGCTGCGGTGGTGGTGCTGCGGTAGTGTTGTCGCCTCACAGTAAAACGTTGTCCTGTTAGATTCTCAGCTAGAGCGTCTTCTGGTGAAGACATGCGTGAATGGGCGTACCTTCGTTGAAGGTTGTGCATCAGGGTTGGCAACTCAGCACGTAAAAATCTACTGCCAATCATTAGCGGACCGGAGTTCAGCTGTGGCAACCCCTAACCGGGAAAAGCCAAAAGACACAACAACAACTCCTGGTTTCCATTGCTATTTGAAGGCAATCAGGCCTTTTTAGACTGCCATTATTTTTTAGGTCGAGGTGTTTGCTTTTTGTAGAACAGGTGTGCTGCACTTTTAAAAAACAATTCTAAAGACCTGAATGTACATAAAAATAGCAAGCATATGCTAGCTCAGTGCCACTTTGTGAGTACAGCCAGAGTGTGAACATCTGTGTATGAGACAGTTTATAAATATGTTAAAGTTACTTAGCTTCATTTTTAATGTGTTTGTACATAATAAAGCTGTTCAAACAGAACCCACAATGTTCATCTACTTCATCTTGACTAGACGAGCAACACTTTTGTACTGGGAGTCCCTCTGCCTTGAGTCTGGAAGTTGTTGCAATGGGCTCCTAGGTTACTTTCAAGGAACTGTTGTCAAAGTTTGGCTCTGAAAGGAAGGGCTGAAATGAGAAAGCGTGCTTGGGCCCACCAAGCAAACTTTCCTGAGACAAGGAAGAAGCTTCATCCTGAAGGCGAGGGATTGAAAATGTTGGCACCCCACATTTGTGAGGTACTACAGCAGTTTCCTCATATGTAGTCAGGCCAGAGGGATCATGAGGATGCAAGAGGCCACATAATGGATTTTTCAGAGCCCACTGATCCTGGGTAACGAGGGTCCAGTTCTAGAGAAACAGGGGCAATCACCCTCCTAATCTGGGAGGAGAAGAAAGGGGGGGGGGGGAGTGTCATGTATGTGTCACGACTGCTTGCTGCAGAGTCCCTGGGGACAGGAAGCCACAGGCCTATTGGGAATCTACTTACCACTTTGTCATGGATGTTGGTGCTACCTTTGGCTCCGTTCCTTTTGAGGTCCCCTATGTCTAGGTTTAGACTGGGAGTCCAGAAAGGACCAGTGTTTGGTCGAGTAAGTGAGAAACAAAGAGGATGGACCTAAAGAAAATCCTTAACTGTTTGCAGGGATTTGGCCTTATTCTCCATTTTCCTAAGCACAGCCTCAGCCTTAGGCTCAAAGAGAAAGTTTGTCCAAAGGAACATCCAGAAGACTGGACTTAACATGTTAAGGAAGGACTGTTCCCTCAGCCAGGCATTCCTTCTAAGGACAGATCCCGTGGCTGCTGCCCTGGTGGAAGCTTCCAAAGCATAACAGCCACAGTGCAAGGCATGCTTCGCTACTTGAGAGCAAGAGCTGCACAAGTCCAGCAACTCCAGTGGGCCTTATTTTCAATACCCACCAGTTTTTGTTTCATCTGGTCTAAAATGGTTTCCTGATGCTTCAACATATGAAACTGGCAGTTCAAAGCACTCATGATGAGGGTAGCAGAGGTGTAGACTTTTTTTCAAACCTAAGGCTCTACTTTCTTTGTCCACTGGTAAAGGGTTCTTTGAAGTATTAGCCTTTATAGGTTCATAGGTTGCCCGAAGGCATATATTAGCCCAGCCACGTTGTGCGGTATTCACCGCCACTTTAGTAGTTCCCTAGACCCTTGTACTAGCAGCTAGTACCCTAGGCCCCTACCTAGTAGTGCTGTTGGTGTGATCCCCGGTGTGAACTTTGCTACGCCCTTAATTCCCGCAGTAATTTCAGGACCTGCCACACAGTTCTTAAAAAGGTGTTTGTGGAAATCCAGAACCCTGTAAAATCAGTCAGGCTTCCGAGAGGCAAGGTTGAAAGAGTCTGGTTGCAAAGAGGAATCCAGCAAGAATTCATTCAACAATTCAAACATGGGTGCGGGCAAGGAGTTTATGCTCAGGGAGATTTAGAAATTCCCCAACTCTCTTCTTGGATTGCGGGTAGTCCTGAGCTTCTCATCTGAAGTGCTCCCTCAAGGTATGTAAGATTCTCCAAGGGAAATGTCTGCAGGGCAGGAGGCTGAGGCAAGGTTCTCCTCAGAATCAAAATCCCCATAGGAGCCAAAAGATATACCCTCCTCAAAAGTTGATTCCTCATTATCATAATAATCCTCGGATTCAAGTGAGCCAAAAAACTCATGGGGGGTATCCTTTCTTTCACCAGGAGAAAATTAAGGGGGGGAAGGAGGCACCTGGATTTGATCAAGGAAATCAAATCTACAGCCAACCTAACTAGGTCTTACTGACGAGCCTAAGCTTGGGAGCCAGTAGGCCTAGGCAAGGTGGATAAAGCTTCTTTTGTGACAGCCCTTATGCTTAAGGGCCAAACCAGGCAGTTAAAATGTCATTAGCAGAACTAAAACCAAGACTAGGGTAACATTGGAAAAGGTGGTCACATTTTTTGTGTGTAAGTTGAATACCTTGTGATCACCTTTTCCAACGTTATCCTATTCTTGGTTTTAGGCTTAAGGGCAACATCCACACTAGGACCCAGACAGACGACGACTCCTGAGGATGGTGAGCAGTGGCAATCTCAGATGCACTCTGCTTTGAGCTCCACAGCAAGAACAGAGGTCACAACACCGGCTAACTCACTTTATTTCTAGATGTTGTGACACCACACAGGGTGTCTGCCGGCTTCAGGAGGAGGAGAAAATTCTGATAGTCCGGCTGGCCAACGGCTTCCATGACAGGCAATCCCATTAGTTAGGACTGCAACAGTACAACATGAACATTGTATGTTAATGCAAAACCTCTTATTTGTGTTAGCAACTTTTTATAAGAGCCATATTTAAAACGTATCCTATCCTTTTTTTGTTGTTGTTTTGATCCCTCCCCCCAAATTCTTGTGTTAACAGGTTGAGGGGTTTATTTAGTTTTTTTTTTATTTACTTGTAATCACAATCAGATGAGGTGTGCACAGCAAAGTGGCTAGAACTGCTGAGTGGGGACTGTATATGGAAAAAAGTAACTTGCCCTCTTGTCAGTTGTTTAGTTTATACAGTGGAATGCTTTCATTTATAAACACTCAGTTCTTAGGACTAACCTCCAATCAACACAAGTTATTTTTGACTTTATGAATTTCTTCCAGAAACACTAATGTATCCCCAGTGGAACATTTTCAAAACAGTGGTGGTGGAAGTGACTCTGCGGCATTAAATTCCAGCACTGAACTACCATCTGATGCTGGATTTTTTTAGGAAGTTGGAACAAAACTTGATCTCATACTAAACTGGACAGTAAAGTCTGAAACTATTATCGGTGCATTTTCATACAGTTTATCCAGCTCAATTTAGAGGAATTATATTTACAAATATCCATTCATAAGATTACTTGTCTCTGTAACATTCAGGTTTGCATTGTTTTTGCATTATTAAATACTTTGTGGCACTGTTTTCTATATTTTACTGTTTTTATGTTCTGTGCGTTATGAATTACTAAAGTTTTGTGTGTTAAAAAATACACAAAGTAAAAGCAGTCTGTCTTTCCAGGACTAATGTGCATTTGTGCAAGTCTGATAAACTTTTTCCTGTGGGCTCAGAGAAAACACACTAATGCAAAAACTACTAATCTACCAGTATGTAAAAGATGCTTTTAAAAGTCGTACCTGACTTTGGACTAAATAACCCTTATTATAATTATTAGATTTGTCCCAAATTATTGCACCAAAAGGCTGAAAGGCTCATTTTTAATTACAATCATGTAAGCTGAACAAAGCAAAGTGGCTATAACCACTGGGTAACAGTAAGGGAATGTTTAGAGATGAAACTTACCTTTTTGTCATTTGTTCAATTTAAGCAGCCTGACTTTCCAGGCCTACTGTGTATGTGTGCGTGAAATAAATTAGAAACATACTGTGGGCTCAGAAAATCCATGCCAATGCAAAAGCTGTTATTCTAGCGACTCTTAAGTACATAAGAACCATATTTAAAAGCTGTCCCTGATTTTTGACATCTGTCCCTTATTATTATTGAATTTATCCCCCCTCCTATTCCTTGCTTAAGAGGGTTACTTGCAACACAATTATGACTCATACAAAGCAAAGTGGCTATAACTCCTGGGTAACAGTGGAAGCTGTTTGTAGATGAAAGTTGCACAGTCATTGGTACAGTTTAGGTGCTATGGCTTTACAGTACTAGAGTGCATCTGTGTGAAATGAACTGGAAAAATTTAACATGGCTACTGACTGCATGAAACAAAGCTGACATCAGTTTTTCAACTGCTCCTGATTTTGCAGAATGCCTCTAATTTTCTCTCATGTTTTAACTGTTCATCAAAAGAAGAAGTCATGTACTTACCATAACATTCCATCTGTGGTGCCCATTTTCATTCTTCCTCAACATATTGATCTGACTCTACCGTTATTCTAGCTTGTGGCCATCAAGCTCCTTCCCTACCCATAATGCACCATCCCCAACTTCCCTCAGATCTTGTTTGGAGCTTGACAAAGACCACAAAGGAGTGTCATAATTAGAGCAACACAAGGGACATGTGGTGCCCCAACAATTTCATTCATTCGGAATTTACTTGCGATAAAAACGGAGGGGGATGGAGGGTGAGGAGTTGAAGAATGAAAATGTACAACACAGATGGAACATTATGTTAAGTACATGACTTCTTTATCTGAAGTTGTCAATTTTTATTCTTCCCCAACATATGGGACACAGTCCTCAGCTATTTAAATCCCTGAGTGGATTTTAATGAAGGATTTTCCCCGACTACAGTTGAGGCAAAGATCTCTCTCTCAAGACCAGCTCCAATTTGTTATGCATGATAAAGGTATTAGGATTTGACCAAGCAGCTGTCGCATAACTAGACTTCATGCGTAGTCTTGCCTGGAATACACTGGAAGTGGTCAAAGGTGTAGATGAAAGAGAATGTATGGGTTTGTTAGGGGGAAATTTAATTTACTGGAGACAAACAAAATATAATCTGTCAACTGTTTCATTATAGTTATGTTTGTGACCAATTTACCCATTTTGTAATATGTCAAGGAAGCTACGAATGGATCTGCCTTCCCAAGTTGTTAGTTCTGTGCATATATAGAAAGGTAATCTAGCAAACACAAAATATAAATCTTCTTTATTTGTAAAGTCTGGGAAAAAAATAATGGCAGGTTAATCTGGTTGGTTAATGCTGGATTCTGACATTGCCCTCATTAGGTGTGTGTCCTTACACCCATGTGGAAAAATAAGATGGGGACTTAGAATACAATGTTTGAAGTTCTGACATAAGTAAATGCAACTAAAAGGATAGCATTCCAGGTAAAGAATTTTAAATTACATTTGGCTGGATTATGAAAAGAAGACTGTCAAAGTTAGCCATACCAACTGTATATCCCATAGTCGTATGGGATCTTTGTAAGGCAGTCCGAGTAGAAGAAAACCATTAAAAAATGCTTTGCAAAGTTTAGAGGAAGCCAGAGAAGAATTCTGAAAATCTACACAGAAATTAGAGAAAGGTTGTGAGCAGAAGTTAAATATTCAATAAATTAGCACCCTCTTAAAATAAACTGGCTAGAAATTCAAGGACAGAATGTATCAGAGCTGTGAAAGGTTCTACCTGACGCTGCTCTATTCAAACAAAGTAGTCTTCATAAACTTCTGTAGAGATTCCTCATATAGAGCTGTTATGGGAAGGTAATGGAATGGAAAGGACACCCCCAAAAAAAGCATATGTTGAATGGCTATCAATACGAGAAAAGACACGTAGTCAGTTTTAGGCTAGAGATGTGGAGATGAATAATGCCTGTCAGGTGAGACAGAAGTTCTGTAAACAGATCTAAAATGTTTTTTTTACTGTGTTCTTAAGCTTAAATTGAAGTAGCATAGTCTACATACAGGTTTGGTGCATCCATAGCTTCAGCTGCACTTTTTTAAACCCTTTTTGAGGTATTCCAGCTACAAATTTTCCCTTACTAGCACTTGTGTGATCACCTAGTAGTGCTACTCTTAAACCTTCCACCCTTTAACCCTCTTAGCTCTCTCTGGCCTCTCTCCCTCAATTTCTGACAAATGGATGGACAATTTCATACATCTTCTCCTGCCAGCCTGGTTGATACGGGCATCCAGAGCCAGTGTAGTAACTGCCTCATGTACATGGACAACCCTCTACTACTAATACCTAGGAACACAATTTGAGAGAGTTGCAATTACATCAAGCACCTAGTCTCATTGCTCTCTCCCCCACAAGTCAGTACATCGGGCACTGAGAAGGTTGTCAACACCAACACCACAACTCAACCATCACCCACACCTAGACAACACACACCCACATATGCGGAGGTCCTCAACAAAAACAAAGTGAGACCTCCGAGGCAAAAACACATGCAAACTCCACTGCCCACCACACACAGTCCACATACCTGTCTCTCACAGCCACTAAGGCCTAAACATAAACCCAACATATTAGTCATAGGAGACTCCATTGTGAGACACATACATGTGCCCCTCACAAGGCTGGATAAGGAGAAAGTCATGGTTAGTCATTTGTCGGGTGCCAGAATCCGCCATATCACCCATGCATTCAATTCTCTCAACAGATACAGTTATGACTCTGTCATAGTCCATGTTGGAGTTAATGACCTGAGACTTACCTCCCTGGACTATATGAGGAGAGACGTGATGGAGCTCGTTGAATGCGTGTCCCAGGCAGTTATGTTCCTAGCCTTAAGCAGCATTCAACCATCACCCAAAATTATGCCTAAATACAAACAGAAAATTATTGACTAACAGCTGGCTTATTTTTTGGTGTCATTCCAAGGGGCCCCAGTACCTGACAGCCGGGGTTGACATGACTGACAAACCACAATGCTTTGCCAGAGATGGCCTGCACCAGTCTCCCTTGGGCTTCAGGCTCCTGGCAAAGGCCCTTGCCTCCCCCATAGTGCTTTTTTATTAGGCAAAGCCATGAGGTCAAGTCTACCAACATGAACATGTCATCAAAACATTAATCAAAGGTCATGCTGCTAAACGCTACGAGTCTTAACATGAAACTGCACTCACAGCAAGCATTCTTAACCCTGGAAGATGCTAACATTTCTGCAGTCATAGAAACCTGATTCAGAGATGCAGACAGCACCCCAACCATACCAGGTAACTGCAATCTTCTGCTCCTATATGAACCTTATCGAAAGAAGGGCAGCAAGACAGGTGAGAGTCTGAATCTGATCCTGAGGCTTAACAGTTTAGATTGAATGAGCTTTGAGGACCAATTGAATAGATGGCCTGGTTGCCAGGGTCAGGGGAGCCAGTCGGGTTTGGTGGTGGTAGTCAGAATCGAGACTTCTCCAGGTGAGAGTCGTCACCGACAGAAAACAGAATAGAGGTGAGCCTCAGCTGTGGTGAGAGGACTGGGCAGCTTGGTGGGACTGTAATGGCTGTGGTGAGAGGCTGAGCAGCGGTAAAGACCAAAGGGCAGGACTCCCCATGGTATGGAATCGGAGAAATTACGCTTGAGGGCCCTGTGAGCACATCAAACTGGTGAAGAAACAATGGGAGAGCAGTTATGCGGACAAATTGAGAAGCTCCTTCGTGACGAATTGGTGAATTCTGCTGAGATCGGATTTGGACTCAGGTCCCATCGGAATTTGATTCTGTGGTCCCACTGGGTCAATGGTCTGATCGATCCTGTCTGTTTCCACCAAAAGAACCTGGAGGCAATTTCTGATCAGCTTTGGTCTTTTCTGGGGCTGCCTTGCTTCTTGCTTCTAGTGGTGGGCTTGGGATTCTTTGGGTGATTTCCTTATGGTGGGTGAATGTGGGTGGGATTCTTTTGCGGTGGGTGAAGCACCATGTAGTGGTGATATTGATGCGACCGGCCAGGACGCCCATGCTTCATCTGTCCCTACCCGACTGGCTCGAGTCTGGGACAGCCGGGCAATCCCTCATGGCGATGTGGGAAATGGAATGGCCGCCTTGAAGCAGGATCATGTCACCGGGGGTGCTGAGAGCCTGCAGCCCCTGGGCCTCGGCGCTGTGCGGTACCCTCTCCTCTGCCTCGGGAAGGGTCTCGGCTGGGCTTCCCGCCCTGAAAACTTTTCACAGTGCTGAGAACCACATTTTTCATTTTCCTTTGGCAGTGTAAGGCGAGAAGGGAGTGGGGGAGTTAGCACCCTGACAGAGGCGAAGGGCTCTGCCTCTGGGGGGAATCTTTCCCTCTGTTAGCAGGTCTTTTCGAGAGGACCCATCAAATTTCGTCGGCGAAGAAAAAGGGACTTGAAGGAAAGGACCAAACTGACAAGGCCTCGGCCAGGCCCGTCTGAAGGCCTCCATGAAGGCCAGCTGCAGCTCTTGTGGCTCCCGCCCGAGAGGACCCGAACATGGAGAGAAAAAGAAGTCAGATGACCACCGTAGGAATTAGCCAACTGAGAGGAGTTAGAGCTGGGCTAGCTGCCTAGGTAGCTTACGAACAACATCTCGCAACCCCTCTGACCAGAGTAAAATGTCAGATGAGTAAAATGAAACTGGCGTAGGATGGACCTTAGAGGCTAAAAGAAGTCAAATGTGCTCAAGAAAGGGTGAGACTCCATACTAGCTGCTCCTTGTGGGGTTACTCCCCGGCCTGTCCATACTCCTAGACTAGCTATTGTGCTTACCAGATGCCACTGAAACCTCTGCATCTGAGCTGTGCCAGCTGGCCACAGACTCAGAGGACAGGGAGCGAGGCTGGGAGGAACCCGCGAGAAGGGACTCCAGACACGACCTCTGGATGTTCCCATGTGACTCTAATTTCCAGAGAAGAATCGTCGAAGAAAGAGGGAAACACCAAGGAAGTGACGGAGCCCCAAAAGGCCTCCAGAGAGGCCTTGAGGCCCCAAGCTGGTTTGGAAAGCCAGCCGAGGAAGTGTTTGAGGATCTGAGGATCCCAGCGAAAGGCGACATGATCGACTCTCCATCAGCAGATCAGCATCATCATCATCCACTCAGATGCTTCGAGGGCTTCGGCCAGACTAGCGGAGTTCCTCTTGCCTGGATCTCTTCGCGGCCTCCTCGAGACTCATCCAGAAGTCCCCTCAGGCGGAGTAACATTACTGGGGGAACCTCTCTCAGGAGGATCTCCACGGGGGGGGTAACCTCCAGACAAGCACCCAGACCTAGGAAGGCCTAGGGAAGGTGGGGTAAAGCCGGGCTCATGGCGAAGGACTTGGCCAGAGGAGATGGTCAAGGGACTTAGAAGGACCCCAGTCCGTCGGGAGTGTCGGTCCCGAACCCGTGATAGCCCGAGGAGTCCACTTGGCGAGCTTTCAGCCGACAGCCCAGGGAACCCAGGGGAGGTCCCGGCCCCGAACCCCACCAGCGAAACATCACCCGGGTCCAGCCCGAGAAGACCGGGTTGCCGGGTTGCTCCAGACCGTGACCCGGGTCCAGCACAGAGGAGTCCGGCAGGCCTACCTGACCAGAGGGGCAGAGACCTGAGTGAGCCAGAGGAATGGCACGGGAGGGAATGGGGTGATCGCAGGCCCAAGCCAATGAAGTGTGGAGCCTGGGTTCAAGCCAAAGACCCCTAACTGGGTCAGTCTTTGGAGCAGTAACTGAGGATATCAGAATCTGAACAGACCGAAGATGAGCAGGAACGACATCGGGTTGGGGAGAGCCTTCACAGCGGCCCGCCAGGGCAGGATCAACGGGGCGGGGACTGATGAGTATGACTTCCCGAGGGGCTCGGCAGAGGGATTCCGCCGCCCGAGGAATGGGTCTGGCCGGGTTGACCCAGTGTCTGGCCAGGAGAAGCCGGGAGGGAAGATGGGCGTGCGGCGCGAAGGGAGCAGTGATCGATACCCCAGCGCCCGGCTCTCGATGCCCCATGCCCGGCTCCAGTAAGCAGGTCGCAGACGTTCCGACCTGTGGCTCGAGGGGCCCTTGTTCCACCGGCTCGAGAGGCTGGCCTATGGGGAGAGGCCTGCCTATGTTTCGGAGCGGTGGCGAACCGGCGCGGCTTGGAAGAGCAGCCCTTCTTTGGCGGAGAGAGAAGGAAGAGGAAGCCAAGGCTTCTTTAAAAGATTTTTTAATTTTTAATTTCCTTTTCCTCTTTGAGGGAAAACCTGAGGGACTCCATAACGCGGATTCTGTCTGTGCCTTCCCCCAGCCTAAATAACACACAAAGAAGCGTCCGTGATGGACATTTTGAAACTACATTTTACACATTTTTTAAAGCCTAAAGCCTAGGATTCCTGAGACATTATGGGAGAATTTCCAGTATTTTGTAATTTGACTGGAAAAATACTGGAACACACCCCTAAGATAGGAGCTTACAGATATCACTTTCGCTAATGACAGGGACTTTGAAAACCCTGTAAAACAAGCACAAAACAAATTTAAGCCTTTTTTTACTATATGTATATATAGAAGGGTTGATTAAGAAGGCCCTAGATGATGGGGGCCTGTGTCAAACTCAAATCCCCACACAACAAAACAAAACACAACAAAACAATCACACAACAATGGTAGGTATAGATGTAAAACAGCTTTTTTTTTTTGAAAAAAAGCAAAAACTGACAGAAAGTTAGTTAAAAAAACTACCAGTCAATGTAGGCAAGATAGGATCACATAACATCTCATTTTATCATACAGTCAGACCCCAAACCATGGGCAGCAAAGTAAAAAGAGGTGGAGTTGCAATACATACAAGACGTACACACCTCCGGGCTTCTCAAACAGTATGACACACAGTAAACATTTTATGTGCAGTTAACAATTCACAAGACCCCTATTCAAATCATAGCTAGCTAGAGGCCTCCAACTTTGATTCAAGATGCCCACTCCACCTATCTGGACCACTTCGAATCTAATCAAGATTCAACCCTTTACCCTGATCCTGGGTGACAAACTATCCAATCATAGACTGGAAGGAATACTCGTGTCAAAACACAAATGCCCAGAGATTCTTTGATTTTTTTCAATGCAAATGCCTTTGACCAAGTGGCCCACACGCCCACAAGAGGTGAAAATATCTTGGACTTGGTATTAACCAACATGAGTAACCACTGCAGCATTCCTACAGCGTCATCATCGCTGATAAGATCTGACCACAAAGCAGTCAGTTTTAAAGTCAACAGTCAAACAAAAAAAACTCTCCAGAAGCAGATTACAACCTCCTGAGGAAGTTATAAAGAGCTTCACAGTCCTCTCCCCCTCCACAGGAACTGGCATTTATGTCCAAACCTACACCAAAGTACTATATGAGCATTTATACAGCTGCATGGAATCAGGAATACCCAAACAGAATGAAATCCTCCTCAAGCAAGAGTAAACCCGTCTGGTGGACATCTGCAATAAATAAACTCTATAATAAAAGAAGAAACTGCTGCCCAGGACCAGGAAGGAGCAGGTGCCCAATTGGAAGCAATCTCTCCTTAGCCAGAACAAGCAAATAAGAGCACTAATGAAATCCTCCAAAGTAAAGAGTTCAAACTGGCCACATTTACGAAAGATAATCATAAGGTCTTCCTCACATATGTCCGCAAATCTCAAGGTAAGCACCCAGATCTGCATATAACTGGTGGTCAAGGACACCACATACACAAATGCTGTAGATACAGCCAACCTGCTGGCAGACATGTTCTGTGAAAACTTCACCCTTCTGTCCCTACCATCAGTGCAACAGGACATACTCAGTACCTGCCCCCCCCTTTCTCTATGGAGATGGTCAACACTGCCCTCTCAAAAGCAAAAAATTCAGCTTCCATGGGACCCGATAACATCCCAGGCGGCATCCTACAAGAACTCAGGCAGGAACTTGCAGCACCATTAGGCGCTCTATTCAACCAAAGCCGGAGTATCAGCTTCATCCCAGCAGAATGGAGGACAGCCACTGTTATCCCTCTGTACAAAGGTGGAGCGTCCACTGATCCAAGAAATTATAGACCCAATCAGACTAACTAGCTTGATCTGCAAGGCCATGGAGCTATCATGGACTTCATTAACAAGGACACTGGAAACCTTCATACAATCGATCCCACACAGTTTGGTTTCATCAAAGGGAGGTCATGCCTGTTAAATTTGGTCAACCTCTGAGACAGTCACCAAGGCCATAGACGAGGAGAACAGTGCAGACCGCCTACCCTGACCTGGCCAAACCCTTCGATGCTATTCCCCATTCAGGTATAATAGATGCACTCTCTCAACTAGGCATCAATCCATATGTTACCTACTGGGCAGGAAACTGGCTCACTAACAGAACCCACGTAGTAAAAACGGGGGAAGCCACTTCAAGCATAGACCTGTAACGAGCAGGGTAACCCAGAGATTGGTCTTGGGGCCTCTGCTGTTTGAGATGTACTTTTCCTGAGGTGCAGGGCAAAACCAGTGGGCTATGGCTGAACAAGTTAGCAGATGACTGCAAGCTGGGTGCTGTCATCAATTCCCCTAGTGATGTGGACATACTCTAAGAGGGTCTCATCCAAACGACTGGTGCCAGAAACATGGCCTCAAACTGTATGCCAAAAAAAATGCATCCACTTCCCCTTTGGGGGAGTGACATCCCCACAAATTATCACATTGATAATAAGGTCCTAAATACACAATCACCCAAGTTGATAGCAAACTGATTTTTGACCACCATATTGCCTCCATTGCACAGAAAGCTTTCTACATGACCCACCTCATTCATAAGGGGATCTCATCCAAGAACAAGGTGGTCTTAACATCCCTGTATTCTTCCCTTATAAGACCCATTATTGAGTACAATGTCCCTTTCAGCATGTACCTCACAGAGCACATCAGCTCCTCACCAGGAGAATCCAGGGCCTCAAACATCTACCCTACACAGATTGAGTATTGTCCCTCTACTCAAGTCTCCTACAGACTCCTCAGAGGTGACCTCTGGCATACAAAGCAATCCCAGACCCAGCTTTGATGAGACTGCTGCATATCTGCAAGTCAAGCTCCACTCGAGTAACCTGCACACGCTACCTCAACCTAGTCTGCAACATCAATAAGACTTATTGGCAGGACAGATGTGTCCTAGAAACTAAAGAGTGGACAGACTCCCTTTCCACGTCAGAAAGAGTACCTAATTAACTCTTAAGTGAAACCTGGACAACTGGAATGGGGGAACAGAAAACACACCCCTGGGATTCCACCTGTATCCCTGCTGGACAGTGGCATAGGGTGCGGACTTGTTGGAACATGGGCTAAATTCTTGGCTAGGCTTGTAAGGGCCTCAGGGCCAACAACCTAGTAGCTTCCAATGATCCTAATAATGAGAGTACAAGAAAAGAAAAAGGTCAAAGGAAGGGGAACCATCTTGGTCGAAGTCAGTAAGATACAGCGAGAATGGCTTGTTCTTCAACGTGGCTACTTTCTGAAGTAATTTTTATTCAGGTGCGTTGTAAGTGCCTATCACATTTTATACTTCTCCACCTTGTTTCTGTACGTTTTAGTCTGCATAAACTTCCTTTCATTTAATTATGCAACTTCATTTTCCTCAAGTCTGTACTCCTGGGCAGAGAATGAAAATTTGTCTTTGTAAGGAAATGAATAATCAAACAAATAGACACAAGCTGTGGGGAAGTAAACTGTCAACTTGAACAGGTCCATTCATCACGCTGAACTTGCTCAGAAAATGGGCTACAATTACAAAGCGGTTGGAAGAAAATCCCCCACTGCCACACCTTCAGTATATGCAAGTTGGCCTCCTCGGGGGACCAAATGCCCTGGATTGTATTCCTCAAGAAATGTCCACTCCAATCTGTGAAGGATCCATCATCACTGTGGCCTTGGGTGGAGAAAGAAGAAATGACAGGCTAGCACAGTTGTTTTGACTGCAACCACCCAGAAAGATAACTCAGTTAGGCAAAGGTCATCTTTATAAATATAGTCTGAGAGAGAGTTTATCATTGTGTTTGTAGCATCTATTCTTGGGTAAGGAATTAGGACTATTGCTGTTGACATTGACCCCGGAACTTGTGGAATCAATCCTGTTGATATTCTGGTACTGTCAAGTGTTTTCTGAGCTACTGCTTGTACTCCTGTAAAGGGACAGAAATGCTAGACAGACACCATGTTGAAAAGTTTTCCTATAAACTCTAACTTGTAGGTTGGTTAGAATTGTGACTGGTTATTGATGGATATCCCACATTGTGGACAAGCCTAGTGCACTTATTCTCAAATGTGCACCTGTAAAAGCTTAGTCGAAGCAGTAACGAGCCCGTTGTCCCAAAATGGAAACGTACAACATCCTTTCAAAGTTGTGAGATGCCAGTACTGCGATACACTTAGTGAACACCCTGATTAGACCAAAAGGCTGGACTCCAAACTGGTAATGACTGGTTCCCAACGTAAATTCTACCTACTTTGAGTCTATACATTTTATGTGATGGCACTAATCTTGAAGGTCAGTCTATCTCATCCAGATGTCCTGCTCACAAGGGAGAAACGGGACTGACAAAAGGCTAATTAGAACTTGGTGTGCTGAACAGAAATGAACAACACAGAGACTTAAAATTGATCACCAGTATTCCACTTTTATTTAGGCACTAGACGACTCGAGTCAGTTACGGATTTTCAATGGTCTAGAGGGAACTTTCGGATGACTAAGCTGTTTCTTTGGTAACAGGGGTGGAAGGGAAACAGGGAATGAATCTCAGCAAAAGATTCTTTGCAAGGAAGCATCCTTCATTATGATTAGCTATACTTCCTGGTGTAAAGATAAGAGATTCCAGACTGTCTGCAGAGGAGGCACTGAGGTCTCCTTTCAGGAGCGCTGGCAGGATCTAACAAAAGAAGCATCTCTGGACTCGTAGAACTGCAGGAGTCCTCTGCCACTGCGAGCGGTCTTAAGCTATTATCGCTCCCTTCTGTGCCTCAGGGTGAACTATCTTCGCACGTGTCCTGTAAGGGACCCTGAGACTTCTTGTAAACACATACCTAGACCTCTCAATTGATTACTGGGGAAAAAAAAAGTTTAAGGGGTGGAAAAAGGGGCACCCAAGTCAGATAGGGTCTTTACGTCCTTACCTGTGGATCCAAACCAGAGAGATTAGTCAGAATATTAGCAATGACTAAAGTACTTGAAAGACAGGACAACATCAGAGGCTCATCCAAGCATGTCTACTAATGGAAATGCCTGAACCTGCAACCCTAGAGATGCTGTCTGCAGTATGCAAGGTAAACCGCATGGATGAACTGGATATTGTCTGTACGGTAGCCTGAGAGGGACTACTGAGCCATTTTCATTCTAGAAATAAACCTAGATAGTCCTTTAATCAAATCTGTTTATCGACTCTTAAAAGGTACTTTAGGACTGAACAGCTGTGTAGGTGATTCAAGTGGATAGTGTCCAAAAATAGGTCCTGGGTACCATGCAAGAGAAAAGTGACAACTGGGGAACCCCCCCCCCAATTACTCAACCGCAGCTTTCAAAGGAAGGAAGGTGAAAGGTCAGGACCGAACCAAAAAAACTTAGATCTGGTTTTCCAGACCCACTCTGATCCAAAAGTATCTAAAAAGAAATGGTCAGGTACATCAAAAGAGTGAATAAGAGTACCTTTCTTTTATACGATTCTAAACCTATCTCAGGAGTACCACTGGCCTGGTAAGAAAAGGGGGCAAATCAGATATAGCTGATGCACTCACAAATCCATGAGAGGGCAGAATTGTAAGATCCACATCTGGATTTGAGCCGCAGAAATTTCACATCTTATCCAGATCCCGAAAAAATAAAATAAACTGAACAGGAAAGGGAACTAATCACCACAGGAACCAAGCCTGTCGGATCCAATTTATACTCAGGATCTGAAGGAGGCTGTAAAGGTTTTTGCATTTCAAGAGTTTGGATGCAAAATCTTTCAAATTCTGTGGAATAAACTTTGTCAGATCCGAAGGATTAGGATCCAGTGAAGTAACAACAAACTTATCAGATCCAAGGAAGACTTGGGACCCAAAGAAGCACTAGGGCTTTAGATTCAAAGTATTTCTACCTTTTCTCTGGAGTTAAAATTAGTCTGTCAGAGCCAAAGGCTTAGGATGTGAAGGAAGTTCTAAAGGCTTTGGATGAGAAGGGTTTACATCTGAAATCTTTCAAACGCTCTGGAATAAGACTTGCGTCTGTCGGATCCAATGCAGAAGTAACAGCCAAAACCTGTCGGATCCAAGAAGAAATTACTATACAAAGAAGACCCTAGGGGCTTTGAATTAAAAAAAAAAAAAAGTACAGTTTTGTACCTACCATAAATGTAGATGTTCGAGTGTATACACTGCTGCAGTCATTACACTTGGGTTATCCTGCCGTCAGGCGGTTCCCCAGTCGGCCTGAGTTCAAAAGTCTTGGTCCGGCGTCGGTTGCTGTTGCCTCCTCCCTGACATCAGTGCGACAGGGATATACAAGATGCAGCAGATGCCATCTTCTTCAGTTTTTCTTGTCCCAGATGTCAGGTGCCTCTAAAATAGGTAGGCAATTCCAATTGCTAATAACACATACATAAGAAAAGCAAAAGACAACTTATAGCTACCAGCAAATACTCCCCCATAGGTCGTAAGGGTAGAAGACATAGGTACTTACTAGCCAGCAAGAGGGGAAGGAGGGAGGGTAACCTGGACTGCAGCAGTGTATACACACTCAAACATCTACATTTATGGTAGGTACAAAACTGTACTATGTTCATCGTGTTACACTGCTGCAGTCATTCACTTGGGTAGAATCCCAAAGCTGAGGTAGGGTGGCTGGTTCTATAAGGCATTAGGGGTGGCTATAAGGCCCTGCAGCACTGCAGTGGCGAAGCCAGCTCTGGATTTAGAGTATAGAGGCAGATGGTAATGCTTGGTGAAGGTATGTATAGAACTCCAAGTTGCTGCTTCCAAAATATCCTTGGTAGGTACTCCCCTGAGGTAGGCAGTTGAAGGGGCTGTTGCCCTGGTGGAGAGAGATCTAATGAGGCTAGGTACAGGTTTTCCATGGCATGTGTAGCAGAAACGTATACAATGTCCTATCCATTTTGAAATAGTCTGTTTTGAAATGGCTTTTCCCTGTGCTCCTTGCAGCATATGCTACCAGTAATTGCTCTGATTTTCTAAAAGCTTTGGTTTTGTCCAAATAGAAGCGTAACTGCCAATGAATGTCCAAAGACTGCAGTAGTCTCTCCCCTTTATTCTGTGGTTTAGGATGAAAAGTTGGCAGGTGAATAGTTTGGTTTAGAGCCACACAGGATACCACCTTTGGCATAAACGTAGGGTTAGCTCTTAAAGACACCCTGTCCTGGTGGAAAATGAGGAAAGGTTCCACTGCCATTAGTGCCTGTAATTCTGAAACTCTTCATGTTGATGTTATTGCCAGGAGCAGAGAAGTTTTCCAAGAGATGTATTTTAATTCTGCTGTGTTAGCTGGCTCAAAAGGAGGTAAAGTTAGTTTTTCCAAAACAAAGTTGGTCTCAAGTTGGAGTAGGTGCTCTATGAGGCGGTCTTATGTTTTTAGCCCCTCTGAGGTACTGCTTTAACAGAGGATTAGAGAAAATTGGTGGATCCGTGTTGTAATGAGCAGAGATGGCAGAGGCGTGGATCTTGATGGATGAGAAGGAGAGGCCTTTGTCCAGCATCTCAGTTAAGTATTGTAGTATCTGAGGAATGTTTGGGACAAGAGGGTCGAAGCTGTGAGCTTGGTTCCAGGCACAGAATCTCTTCCATTTATCAGAAACAGGCTTTCCTGGTACTAGGCCTTCTGGCCTCCAGAATGACATCCATAACAGCTTTGGAGAGAGGCATTGCTTGCTTGACTAAGGAATCTTCCATGCAGCTAGGTTTAAGGTCTTTAGCTGGCTGTGTAGTATTTGATTGTTGTGCTGAGTCAGTAGATGTGGGATTTGAGGCAAAAGCCAGGGTGGTTCTTGTGCTAAGCTCCTTAAGATTGGGTGCCAGTGCTGGCGTGGCCAGTCTGGTGCAATCAGAATCATCCTTGGCTCTTCTTGCCTGGCTTTTATGAGTACCTTTGGCAGGAGAGGTAGTAGTGGGAAAGCGTATACTTGTAGGTTCTCCCAGCTGAATGAGAGGGCATCCACTTTCCATGCTTGTGGATGGTAACTCCTTGTGCAGAATTTTTGTAGCTGGCAGTTTATTGGGGATGCAAACAGATCTATGTCTGGGCTCCACCATTTCTGCGTTATCATTCTGAATATTTGTGGATTCAATCCCATTCGTGGGGATCCATGATGTTTCTGCTCAAGTAGTCTGCCAGTGCGTTTTTCTCTCCTGGCAGGAATTGTGCTTGCAGATGAACTTGAAGGTTTATAGCTGTGTTCCACAAGGTCATGCCTTGTCTGCATAGAGGGTAGGAGTGAGTACCCCCTTGCTTATGTACCACATAACTGTGGTGTTGTCTGTCTTTAGCAGTAGTTGTCCTGGATGCAGCAGGTCCTTGAAATCTAAAAGGGCATTTTGTACAGCTAGCATCTCTTTTTGATTGATGTGAAGATGCCTTTGTTCTGCGGGCCACGTGCCCTGAATACATTTGCCTGCAATGTGAGCTCCCCAGGCGTAATCCAATGCATCTGTTGTCAGTGTTTGCCTGGCTGTGGGTTGTGTAAAAGGCTGTCCCTTGTTGAGGTGACAAGCTTGAGCACACCACTGAAACTCCTGTTGAAGGCAAGGAATTAGTGGTATAACTGTTTCCAAACTTTGACAGGGTTGAGACCATACATTCTTTAGGTACCATTGTAATTTCCTCATATGCAGTCTGGCATATGGAATTAGTAGTATGCAGGATGCCATGTAACCCAAGGCCTGCAGAATTTTTCTTGCAGGGAGTTGGGTCTTTGTTGCCATCAATTGAAAGTATTGAGTCAGTTGTCCTTGCTTGTATGGCGTGAGATGAGCCATCTGGGCCGTTGTGTTCAAGCTGGCACACAGGAATATAATCTCTTGTGAGGGCACTAGTTTTGATTTATTTTCATTCACTGTATACCCCAGGCCACTTAACTTTTTTACTAACGCCAGATGCTTTAGAAGAATGTCCTTGCTCTCTGCTTGAATTAGGCAGTCGTCCAGGTACGGATAAATTTGAATTCCTTTCTGTCTGCAAAATGCAATTACTGGTGCCAGGCACTTTGTGAAGACCCTGGGTGCAGTAGATACACCAAAGGGCAGTGCACAGAATTGGTAATGCATTGGACCAGCTATGAATCTGAGGTATCTTCTGCAGTTTTGTCTGATAGGGACATGCAGGTATGCCTCCTTGAGGACCAAAGTCACGAGCCAAGCTTTCTTGTCCAGCATGGGAAGAAGCTGCTGTAGTGTCAGCATTTTGAATTTCGGAACATCCAGGTAAGTGTTTAGAGATGAAAGATCCAGAATGGGCCTCCAGGCTTTGTCCTTTCTGGGTACCAGAAAGAGTCTTGAGTAAAATCCTTGCCCTTGCTCCTGTGATGGTACCTTTTGAATAGCTCTCATATCCATGAGTGCTGTAATTTGTTTTTGAGCCTCTGCCCATTGATTTGGTGGCAGATTTGGCATTCCTTTTAACCTTGGCAGAGTGTGAAAGTGGAACCTGTAACCTTGAAATACAATGTTGAGAACCCATTTGTCTTCGGTGATCATTTGCCAATTGTGGCGGAAGAGTGCCAGTTTTCCTCCCAAGGGGGATTTGCTTGGCAGCTGTAGTGGGAAGTCAATGGAGCAGCTTTTTATATGGTTGGGGCCAGTCTTCCCCTTCTTTTTGGCCTGATGCAACCCATTGTCGAGGCCTGTAAGGACCTTGTGTTTGACCTCTACCTCTTTTACGTCTGTATCTTCCCCTTTGAGGTCTGTCTGTAATTGGAAAGGACCAATTCTTAGTTGGCCAGTTTCTGCTAAATCTAGGAGGCTGAACCTGTAAGAAATCCTTCACAGTTTGCATAGATTTTGCCATATCCTCAATTTTCTTTAATACCTCTTCTGCCTGATCTCCAAATAACACATCCTGCTGCAAAGGTGCATCCAATAATTTTGCTTTAACATGATCTGGTAACGTATGTTCTTTTAACTAAGCATGTCTTCCAATGACAGAGCCTGTAACTGCTGCTCTGCAGGAGGCCTCTAGAGAATCAAAACCACATTGCAAAGTATGCTTTCCCACTTCTTCAGCTGCATGCAATAAATCCTGCATTTCTTTAAAATTAGGAGGATCTGATTCTGGAAGCATTTTTTGTTTTAAATGAGACAGTAAAAATTGCTGATATTTTAGCATGTGAAACTGGCAATTTAAGGCTCTCATTGCTAAAGTTGCAGATGTATATACTTTCTTTCCCAATCTGTCTAATGCTCTGGAATCTGTCAGAGGGAACTGGATTCTTGGCTGATGAGGCCTTAACTCCTTTGGGTCCCTGAGAAATAGTTTCAGGGTCAGCTACAGAGATTTTATACAGAAATTTATGAGAGTCAGGGACTCTGCAGTAACTGTCAGGTTTAACAGGGGCTGGAGGTAAGGAATCAGGATTTAAGCTGGATTCAGTATACTCATCATCCACAATATCTAACTCTGGCGGAATAGCAAGGGGTCTGTGTTGAGGTAATAAAAGGAAGTCTCTGAGCCTTTTCCTGGATTATGAGTAATCCTGGCCTTCCCAGTGGAAATGCTCCCTCATGGTATGTAGGGTTTCCCCAAAGGAGTAGTCCTCATGCGGTGAGGCTGATGGAATGGATTCCTCAGCATCAGAATCCTCATAAGGGGGTAAAGAGTATCCTAGGTCTGAGGATGAATCAGAAGAGAGGGACACCTGGTCGGATGAGTCAGTCTGCATCCTGTCTAGGCCTTTTATCAGGAGGGAGATGGGACCCCCTGATCAGAGTGATTAGGTCTTCGGATATTTTGAGCATTTGTTTCTTAGGCATGGAGGCCTGTCCTGGAGAATGCTGTATCTGTTTCTTTGATTTCAAAGGAGGCTTAGACTTAGCTGAGGGCTTAATGCTTAACTGAGTAGGTCTGAAGACACCCTCTGAAGCTGTGGGTTGCTCAGCTACTCCGGATCCCTCTGAAAGGTTAGGCTCGGTAGGCTGAATAACTTGTGCATCTGAAGGCCCAGCCATCTCCAAGTGGGAGCCAGTGGCGGCCTGTGGTTCTACAGAAGTGGTAGTCAGGGGCTGCGAAGGCGCCTCGCTGAAAACCGGAGAACCAGCGACTGGCCTGGAAGAGGTTTCGTCATCAGTTTTTGGCCTCGGATGCCTATCCTTGTCTTTGCGCTTTTTGTGTATTCCGGTCGGAAGATCTGACAGCATGGTATAATTGAATTTTCTACCAAAATAATGTCGGGCAAAATCAAACCGACGTTTAATAGTGCACTCGTTAAACCTAGCACAAAACCGACAACCAGTGACGTCGTGGTCTGGGCCTAGGCATGGGATACAATAGCAATGGAAATCCTTATGAGGTATTTGCTTCCCACAAGAAATACAGTTATTAACTTTTACTGACATCAGTCTGAGGCAAGAAAAAGTTTCCCCAACGGGGTACTTAGCTTTGTAGAAGACTTCTGAGATTTTCATTCCGAATCCAGAACCGGAGATGGCAGACCGGCACTTGCAAACTGCTTTTGCTTTGGGCACCGCGCGGCAAGAAAGACTGAAGAAAATGGTGTCGGCTGCATCTTGTATACCCCTGTCGCACTGACGTCAGGGAGGAGGCGACAGCAACTGACGCCGGACCAAGACTTTGGAACTCAGGCTGACTGGGGAAACACCTGACGGCAGGATAACCCAAGTGTAATGACTGCAGCAGTGTAACACGAACATCTTCATAATTTCTCTGAAGTAAAACTTCTGTCAGATCCGAAAGTTTAGGATCCAAAGAAAGCTGAAAATGCTTTGGATCCTGAGAGCTTGGATCCAAAATTATTCCACGTCTCCGTAACACATACGCCTGTTGGATCCAAAGGCTTAGATCTAATTCAGAAGTAACAGCAGACCTGTC
This sequence comes from Protopterus annectens, assembly GCF_019279795.1. NCBI lineage: Eukaryota > Metazoa > Chordata > Ceratodontiformes > Protopteridae > Protopterus > Protopterus annectens. The sequence goes on along the minus strand of NC_056751.1, from coordinate 307,890,582 downwards.
AGATCAAAGGAGAACTTAGGATCTGAAAAAAAAAACCCTAGAGAACTTTAGATTCGTAATTGTCTGAAGATAAAAATTATGTCTGTTGGATCCAAAAAACTTAGGATCCGATGATGGGAGTCGAACCTGTCAGAGCAGAGGAGGATTAAAGATCTAGAGGAGATCTTAGAGATGTCAGATTCTAACTCTTTCAGACTCTTTTTTTGGTTTATAATGAGGATGAAGCTAAAGAATTTGAATACCTGGGGACTAACGCAGCTGCAGACCTATGAAAACTGCTATTCCTTAGCTTCTATAAGGATCTCACTCATTATTTCCAAACCACTAGTACAGAGCTCATCAAACCATGAAAAATATAACCACTACTTTATTGCTGAACATATGTTATATACACCAAAAAGTACAGTTTTGTACCTACCATAAATGTAGATGTTCGACTGCTAATACAGCTGCAGTAATCACAGATGGGTTTTCTGCCGTCAGGCGGTCCCTCGGTCGGCCGAATTCCAAAGTCTTGGTCCGGCGTCAGTTGTCGTCGCTTTCTCTTCTGACGTCAGTGAGGCCAGAGTATATAAGACACAGCCGACGCCATGTTCTTCAGTCTTTCTTGCCCCAGATGTCAGGTGCCCCCAGAAGGAAGGCAATACATAAATTATGCTTATATGTGTATACATGCAATGCAATATAATCCAAAATCAGTGGTTGCAAGCAAATAAACCATAGAAGGATACCCCAGTCAGGATGTATGAAGAGGTTGTTAGGCCCCATGCTTTTACCAAGTGGGGAAGGAGGGAGGGAAACCTGTACTGCAGCTGTATTAGCACTCTAACATCTACATTTATGGTAGGTACAAAACTGTACTATGTTCATCGTGCATACAGCTGCAGTAATCACAGATGGGTAGAGTCCCAAAGCTACGCACAGGGTGGTAGGTACTAGGAGGAACTGGGTTGAGCCAGAATGCCCTGCAAAACAGCAGTGGCAAAGCCTGCTCTGGTTCTGGAATATAAGGGCAGGTGGTAGTGTTTTGTGAAGGTATGTACAGAACTCCAAGTGGCTGCCTCCAGAATATCTTTGGTAGGAACTCCTCTGAGGAAGGCTGTAGAGGTAGCTGTGGCCCTGGTGGAGTGTGATCTGATACCTGTAGGAACAGATTTCCCATGATAGGAATAGCAAAACCGTAAGCAGTGGCCTATCCACTTTGAAATAGTCTGCTTGGAAACTGGCTTCCCTTGAGCCCCTACAGCATAGGACACAGAGTTGTTCTGATTTCCTGAAGGACTTTGTTCTGTCCAAGTAGTAACGTAGCTGCCTATGGATGTCTAAAGAATGTAGCAGCCTTTCCCCTTTGTTTTGAGGATTGGGATAAAAGGTAGGAAGGTGTATGGCTTGATTTAAAGCTACCCTGGATACCACTTTAGGCATAAATGATGGGTTGGTACGAAGGGAAACCCTGTCCTGATGGAAAATGAGAAAGGGCTGCACTGCCATGAGGGCCTGTAGTTCGAAACTCTGAGCTGAAGTGATAGCCAGAAGGAAGGCAGTTTTCCAGGACAAATATTGCAAATCTGTTGAGGCAGCTGGTTCAAAAGGAGGCAATGTTAATTTTTCTAGTATGTAATTAAGATCCCAGGCTGGTATTGGTCGTTTCCTTGGTGGTCTAATATTCTTAGCCCCTCTGAGGAACTGTCGTAAGAGTGGGTGAGAAAATAAAGGAGGATCCGTGTTGTATTCTGCAGAAATGGCTGAGGCATGGATTTTTATGGAAGAAAATGAAAGTCCACTGTTCAGCAGCTCAGCTAGATACTGTAATACCTGAGGAAAGTTCAGTTTTCTAGGGTCCTGGCCTTTTTTCTCATTCCAAGAACAAAACCGCTTCCATTTTGCAGAATAAGCTTTTCTAGTAGATGGCCTTCTGGCCTCCAAAATGACATCCTGCACCTCCTTGGAGAGTAGGGTCTGTTGTGGTGTTAAGGAATTTTCCATGCAGCGAGATTGAGTGTTTTCAGCTGACTGTGGAGAATTTTGTAGCTGTGCTGAGTCAGCAGAAGAGGCATTAGAGGCAGGGACCAGGGAGGAGTATGTGTTAGGCTCCTCAGCAGTGGGTACCAGTGTTGCCGTGGCAAATCTGGATCAATCTGTATCATCTTCGGTCTGTCTGCTCTTGCTTTCAAAAGTACCTTGGGCAGAAGAGGCAGAGGTGGGAATGCGTAAACTGTCCATGCTGTCCAAATGAATGAAAGGGCGTCAACTCTCCAGGCCTTTGGATGAAAGGTCCTCAAACAAAACGTTTCCAATTGATGATTCCTGTGGGAGGCAAAAAGATCTATGTCTGGCCTCCCCCACACTTGGGTTATTTCTGTAAACACCTGAGGATGTAACTTCCATTCGTGTGGATCTGTCATATTTCTGCTTAATTTGTCTGCCAGCACGTTTTCCAATCCTGGCAGGTACTGGGCTTGAAGTTCGATTTGCCATTCCAGAGCCAAGTTCCAAAGAGTCATGGCTAGTCTGCACAAGGGGTATGAATGTGTTCCTCCTTGTTTATGTACGACATTACTGTGGTGTTGTCTGTTCTTATCAGTAATTGCCCTGGATGCAGGAAGTCCTTGAAAGCTGTAATTGCATTTATTACTGCTAGCATTTCTTTTTGATTGACGTGAAGGTGCTTTTCTTTTTGGGACCATTTGCCCTGGATGCACCTGTCCATCATGTGCGCCCCCCAGGCGTAATCTGAGGCGTCTGTTGTGATAACTTGCTTTGCTTGAGGCTTGCAGAATGGGAGGCCTGTGTTTGCTTGACATGCTTGGGCCCACCATAGAAATTCCTTTTGTAAACATGGGATTATTGGTATTATTGTTTCCAAACTGTGATTGTGTTGAGACCATAGGTTTTTTAGGTACCATTCAAGTTTCCTCATATGCAGCTTTGCACATGGGATTAAAAGAATGCAAGATGCCATGAATCCCAGAGCCTGCAGGATTTTCCTTGCAGTAAGCCTGGTACTTTTTGCTAGTATTGTTTTTCTGGCGTAAGATAGGCCATCTGGGTGTTTGTGTCCAAGTTGGCACCCAGGAAAGTTATTTTCTGAGATGGTGTTAGCCTTGATTTCTCTTTGTTGAGTGTGTATCCCAGAGAATGCAATAACAGTGTCACATATGCCAGATGTTCCAGAAGTATGTGTTTGCTGTCCGCTTGGATCAGGCAGTCGTCCAAATAAGGGTAAATTTGTATCCCTTGAAGTCTGCAGTAGGCAATCACTGATGCCAGGCACTTTGTGAATACTCTGGGCGCAGTAGACAAGCCAAAGGGCAATGCAGAGAATTGATAGTGGATTGAACCTGCAAGAAATCTGAGGTATCTTCTGCAGCTTTGTCTGATTGGGACATGCAGGTATGCCTCCTTGAGGTCCAATGTTACCAGCCAAAACTCCTTGCCCAGCATGGGAAGAAGTTGCTGTAATGTGAGCATCTTGAATTTTGGTACGAGTAGAATGTGTTTAGGATGGTAAGTCCAAAATGGGTCTCCAGTCGGTTCCTTTCCTTGGTACCAGAAAAAGTCTTGAATAAAAACCTTGACCTTGTTCGTGAGTAGGTACCTCTTGAATAGCACTCATGCTTATGAGCTTTGAAATTTGTAGTTGTGCCTCTGCCCTTTGATTCTGTGGCAGGCTTGGCATGCCTCTCATTTTTGGAAGAGTGTGAAAATGAAATTTGTAGCCTCTGTTTATAATGTCCAGGATCCATTTGTCTGTTGTGACAATATGCCAATTGGCTGCAAATAATGCTAGCTTTCCTCCCAAAGGTGCTGCCAGCTGAGACGTGCTTGGCATGGAAATGAGGGAGTCACTGGGTTTGCTTCCTGTATTGTTGTGCACTGTCCTCGCCACCTCTTGGTGCTGGAGTTTGCCATTGTCGTCCTCTATATGATCCTTGGTGATTGCCCTCTGCCCCTTGTGCGTCTGTATCTACCTCTTTGGGGCTTGTCAGTGGCTGGAAAGGACCAGTTTTTTGAAGGCCAATTTCTGCTAAAACGTGGTGGTTGGACCTGTAAAAAGGCTTTGACAGTTTGCATAGATTTGGCCTTTTCTTCCATTTTCCATAGTATCTCCTCAGCATTAGTACTAAACAGCACATCCTTTTGTAAAGGAGCATCTAGAAGTTTAGCTTTGACATGATCAGGCAAGTTTTGTTCTCTAAGCCAGGCATGTCTGCAAATGACTGATCCTGTAGCAGCCGCTCTACTTGAAGCCTCTAGGGCATCATAACCACATTGTAAAGTGTGTTTACCCACTTGCTCTGCACTATGCATCATATCCTGTAACTCCTTTAAATCTGGTTGTTCAGGTTGAGACATTTTATTCCTTAATTGTGATAACAGGAACTGTTGATATTTAAGCATATGAAACTGACAATTTAAGGCCCTCATGGCTAGGGTGGCCGAGGTATATACCTTTTTACCCCACCTTTCTAAAGATCTTGACTCCCTTTCTGCAGGAAGTGGATTCTTGGCAGTGGAGGCCTTCAATCCCTTGGGGCCTTGTGAAATGGTTTCAGGGTCAGCATTATGGCTTTTGAAGAGAAATTGGTGAGAGTTGGGTAGTCTGTAATATCTATCAGGCTTGACTGGTGCAGGAGGCAGAGAATCCGGGTTTAGGCAAGCCTCCGAATAAACATCATCAAGCATGTCCAACACAGGGGGTATCGCCAGAGGTCTGTGTTGAGGTAACAAAAGAAATTCCCTAAGCCTTTTCTTAGAATCTGAAAAGTCTTGGCCTTCCCAATGGAAGTGTTCTCTCAAGGTGTGCAAGGTTTCCCCAAAGGAAAAATCCTCAGGAGGAGATACAGAAGGGATGGACTGTTCTGCATCCGAATCCTCAAAAGGGGAGTAAGAGTGTTCCTCTGCATCAGAATGTTCTGATAAAATGGATCCCTGATCAGAAGAGGGAGAATCTTCCTCCACTCTGGGTCTCTTGTCTGGAGGGGGTTGAGAACCTCTGATAAGAGTAATTAAATCCTCAGCCATTTTAAGCATCTGTTTTTTAGGCATGGGACCTGGAGATGGGCCCTGTGCAACAGGCCTCTTGGGGTGCCTGGCTGCTTTGGATTTAGTAAAGGCCTTAATAGAAAAAGAAGATGAGGGTCTAAAGACACCATGGGTGGAGGTGGACCTGTCCACATTAGTAGGCTCAACATTAGCAAAGGCTTCGGTGGTTGTAGTCTGGGAAAGGGCCGAGGTCCCAGCGGTCTCGGGTACAGAGGACATCGCCAAAGGAGTGTCGTCGGTAGTCAGGGACTGCAAAGGCGTCTCGCTGAGAACCGGACCACGTGTAGCCTGTTTTGGCGTGGTGTCGGCGGGGACCGCGGGCCTCGTGTGTCGGTCCTTTTCCTTGCGTTTTTGGACAAAACGGTAGTCGGAGTGTCAGACGACATTTTATAATCAAAAGCTTTACCAAAATAGTGTTGGGCGAACTCCGCCCGACGCTTAATAGTGCGTTTATTGAAGGTAGCGCAAAAGCGACAGCCCGAGACGTCGTGGTCTGGGCCTAAACAAGGTATGCAGAGGGAATGGAAATCCTTGTGCGGTATTTGCTTCCCACAAGAAATACAATTATTAACTTTTTCTGACATCGGTCTGAGGCAAGAAAAGTTTCCCCAACGGGGTACTTGGCTTTAATAAAGACTTCGGTTTCCAAAATTTTCGTAATTCAGGAGCTGGCCGACCGGCACTTGCGAACTGCTTCTGCTTCGGGCACCGCACGGCAAAAAAGACTGGAGAACATGCCGTCGGCTGTGTCTTATATACTCTGGCCTCACTGACGTCAGAAGAGAAAGCGACGACAACCGACGCCGGACCAAGACATTGGAATTCGGCCGACCGAGGGACCGCCTGACGGCAGAAAACCCATCTGTGATTACTGCAGCTGTATGCACGATGAACATCTGAAAAAATCAACTTCGGACACTGAAAAAAAGGAAGATTAAGCATGATTAGGCTAATCTTTTCGGCCTAACAGCTGCCATGTGGTGCTAACTTCCAGTATCTGAACCATTCCGGCTTCAAAGAAAAACACAAAGAAAAAGTAAACTAAAACAAGTGAAGTAAAAAGAGAAATTTAAAAACAAGGAACTAATTATGTCAAATGAAGCTATCAATATGGGCACTCAAACCTCAAACTAAATATTCAGCAGTAGCTCCACCTGAAAGAGACACCATTTAAAAGGCCCAGAACAAGATACTAACAAACCAACAAATAAATCCAAATTAGAACAGCCCTCTCTAGTCTTGAGGAACTAAAAACTGCTCTCCAGCCAATCCAGCTTGCTATACAAAAATTTTCATACCAACTTCAATCTATTAGTGATTCCATTAATCATGTCATAGATAGGATGGAGAAAACCTATGCCAGACTCCTAGAAAATGAGATCAAAATAGACCAGCTTCAGGAAGACTCGGCAACCAACTTTAAATACACAGAAGACATGCAGCAAAAATGTATTGATCTTGAAGCGAGACCCAGGCGTAAACATAATCAGGGGAGTACCAAAGCAAACTGAACTGCCAAAACTCCTCGAAATAGTACAACAGATATCTGCCCAGCTGCGGTGGTGCAGCGGTTAGCATTGTCGCCTCACAGCAAGAGATTCTCCCATTCAATTCTCGGCGGGAGCGCCTTGTGTGTGGAGTCTGCACGTCCTCCCCGCGGTTGAGTGACGTTAAAGACATGCAGGTAGGTGCGAGCGTGAATGGGCATGCCTTCGTTGAAGGTTGGGCGTCGGGCTGGCAACTCGGAACCGTAAAAACCCACTGCCAATGATAAGTGGACCAGAGTTCCGCTGTGGCGACCCCTAACCAGGAAAAGCCGAAAGTATTCCCAAGGCAAAACAACCATTGAAAGAGCCCACAGAGTAAACCGTTCGGCCCAAAATATAAACAAACCCAGACAAATCTATGTTAAGCTGCTCAACTATTAAGATGTCTTTAAAATTATACCCATCGCTAAAAAGTAGTACCAGTCTTGGAACAGCAATAAAATTTGCTTTTCTCAAGACCTGCCTCTTCAAATAAAACAAGAGCGTCAAAAACTCTCTCCATTTCGTGCATATTTAATTCAAAAGAGAATCAAATTTCAAATGAAATACACCAACACCCTCTCCTTTCACATAACGGCACTAATTCACTGCGACGACAATTAAAGAAGCAAAATCCACCTTCCTGAATGCTTTTAATGATCAGCAATAAAATTTGCTTTTCTCAAGACCTGCCTCTTCAAATAAAATAAGAGCGTCAAAAACTCTCTCCATTTCGTGCATATTTAATTCAAAAGAGAATCAAATTTCAAATGAAATACACCAACACCCTCTCCTTTCACATAACAGCACTAATTCACTGCGACGACAATTAAAGAAGCAAAATCCACCTTCCTGAATGCTTTTAATGATATTCCTAATGTAGATGATAAACACTGATCTACTTACATACTCACTTCAAATAGACGTGCTTTCTTCATTCCTGTGGCTGTGAAGCAGAGCTATCGATTAAACAAATAATTAATGATCCTCTTTTATTACTCTTTTGGGGGGGGGGGTACAGTAAATCAAATTTTCAGGTTTCCAGTTGGATTTATTGGCTTCATCCATTTTGTGATGGTCCGTAACTCTCCACAATTCTCCATCTTATTTTACCGTAACTTCTTGCTTTAATGCTTGGCTTTATTTTTAAAGTGATAAGTTCTTAGCGTGGCTGCCTTGGTCACTGATGACTAACAAACCCATCTGAAGGATGTGACATTATCATCAAGTTAAAAAATTAATCTGTTCCTTTGTGGATTTTTAAACATACCATAAGAAGAATTCAGAATAAATGCTGGATCCTCCCTTGAAGATTCGAGTTATGCAAGAAACAACCATTCTACATCCTGAATTTCAGGTCAATCCTTTTAAATGGTAAAGGCCAATGTTCACTTGAAATTTACTGACCAGGGTACATGCCGATGCACTTAAACTGTTTCAGGAACTTCTACTTTACTCATTACAACAAGGTTTCTTCTGAAGAATTTTTTTTTTTTTTTTTTACTGCTAAGATGTCATTTCCTCAGTGCTTTATTTAACAACTGCTTGCTGTAGACTAGCATTTCTAACACGCTCTTATAATAATGGTCTGAATTATTTAGATGTGCTTTTCGGTGTACATTAGGACATCGGTGGTCATAACATCGAATAAGTTAATTGTTTTGATAAATTTTGTCTCGGATATGACCTAGACGTTACCCCAAGCCAACTAAACAAATATTTAACAGCAGTTTAGGCACACGATCAGATTACTGCAGTAGCTGTATGCATGGAGCTAGCTAGGAATTTATCTGAAGGGGGGAAAAAACAGTAATATGTCTGACTTAAATTATATGTTCATGCTCACTAAGCCAGTGTGCTTTTTGCCAGGATTTTACAGCAAGATGTTTGTAGAAGTGTTAAGCTAACATTATTTAATACATGTTCATGCCATTCTGTGCCTTTTAAGTTAAGTTGTAGCATAATGTGTTTTAGAGCTAGGTGGAATGATCACGCTTAGAATTACAACAAGATATTTAATGTAGCAAGGTTAAAGAATCGCAACTTACTTGTCTAGGAATTAACTTTTTCAATTAGTATTCTTGCTGTTGAAATGGCATTTAAATTAAGCTTCTGAACAGTTAGTTAGTTTGTATGATTAAGCCTAGATATACGCATTGAAGTTTTTATCTATTTCTTTACGCGTGAGGTTTGAACTGATCTACTGAGGCTCCCAACTAGTTAATGCTGTTTTCTATTAACCAAGTTAAATAATATCGCCTTCCAAGTCTTGTTTTTCTTTCATCTTTAAACTTGGTTCTGTACCTCTTTCCTTTATTTAAATGCCTTGTAGGAGCAGAGTGAGATGACGTTTGTGTGTTTGGCAAGCGATGTTTCTCTTACTCTTCTCAGTGTTTTTACTTTGGGAATATGAGTCTTTAAAACTAGGTTTTAATGATTTCCTAGAAATACCTTTGTTACAGACTTCCCCCAATATATTTCTGCTGATCATTACAATGGTCTCTTCTGGGCTGCTTAAGTTTGTGATGAGGCACAGTGTTAGTGCACAAAGAGATTTGTGCTATTTGCCTATATTCGTAGTTGAATGCCCTTCTTTTTCTCATCAAAAACCTTATCCATTCAAGTTTACCTATCCCAGTTAATATTCTTAAAGAATCAGTTTGTGGACTGTTTGACTCATGGAATGTAAAGGAGGATTAAAATGGATAAAAAGAGAAAGCTATTTTTTCATTTAATTTACAAATCAACAGCTAAAATAATACTAGTACAATAAATACATGTGCTACCTGAACAGTGGAAACATGACATGGGGAAAAAGTGGTTAAAAACTATTGTAGCTGGTAAGAAATCTAATAGTGTGGGTGTAGCAATTAGCAAAAAAAAAACCCCAAGAAAATATCCTGCACTAAAATGTAGACCTAGAAGGAAGATGGTGTTACTCAACAGCCAGATGTGCCTACATTGATAAACCAGTCCTACTTTTAAACATTTATGCCCCCGTTCTAGACAAGAACTTTGTGTGTCCATCTATACAATTTTAACTCGCTTCTCTAACAATTATATTACAGGAGGTGACTGGAATGCCATACAAGACCCCACATCAAACAAGACAAATATAAAAAGTTTGTACAACTCTTACTGCCATTACTGAACTAAAAAATTATTTTTATCTATTCGATCCTTATGTCTACCAAAATAAAAATTTATCAAACAATAAATTTACATTCTATTCTCCCTGCCATAAAGCCTGGTCTAGACTCTACTTTTTTCTTAAAATCCGACATCTTTTTGATTACAGACATCGACTTCCATACCGAACCCAGATTCTTTTCAGCCCACTCAAAAATTACTCTAATGGACTAAACAAGGTCAATACTAGAAATAGGGGTTATAATTGGACTATGAACCCAAATCTTTTCCTGAAAGTTGACATTGTACGACAAATTGATAACTTCCATTTGGCATCAAATGGGCCTCCACGAAGGCCCAAATAAAAGACTTTCATTAATAAAGCAATCTATATTAAGAAGATACACAACTCTAAAGAAACTGCAATTAAAAGAAAAATTAAAAAACTAAAGAGCTCCAACTATGCTATAATCAGGAGTCTGAAGAACAGCTAAATTACCTCCAAAAAGAAAGATTAGCTGTGTAAGAACTTACCATAACCTTAGGTGTCCCTCTTCCATGTTGCAGTATTCATAACTGTAGAGAGGTGGGTGCCTGCAGCACTAGTCACCCGGCCAGTGTATAAAAGTCTTAGGAACAAGGGTAGGCGAGACATTGCATGTGAAAGGCATAAACCAATGTCGGCTATAAAGGTGACATCTGCATGTACCCCACTTCAGAAATGACTGCCATGCGGCATACAGTAATACCCCTGGGAAACAAAAAAAAAATAAGCCTTTCAGACCCACATATGCCACAAGGTAAGAAGGTACCTTATAGAGGTATGTGCCTGTTGTGCCCTGTTTCGATGGAGAGAAGACAGGGAAATGCCACACAAGAAGGATAAACAGGGTAAAAGAGGGGGACTGAATACTGCAACACTGAGGACATCCAAGGTTAATTAAGTTCTCATACAACTATACTCTATGTCCTTCTATTCTCATGTTGCAGTGTTCATAACTGTAGGGAGAGTACCAAACTTTTAGCTAGGAGCCTGGTAGGTAGGTTGAGAGGCTGGGTCTAGGAGACCCTGTAAAACTGACCTAGCAAACCCAGCTCTGGCACTAGAAATCAAATCTAGCTTGTAATGCTTGGTAAAGATATGTACTGAAGACCAGGTGGCCGCCTCCAGAATGTAAGTGTAGTCAACCCCCCTAAAAAAGGCCGCTGAAGCAGCAGCTGCCCTAGTAGAATAAGCTCACACTGGCAGTTCTTTTCCACGAAAAGAAAAAGAAGAAGAGATTGCTTTGGAAATCCATGATGCTATAGTCTGTTTAGACACTGCCTTCTCTCACAAAGGGCCGTGGGTGAAAGGATACTAACAGCTGGTCAGACTTTCTAATGGACTTGGTCTTGTCCACGTAATACCTTATCCAAGAAATGTAAAGTTCTTTCAGAGGGGTTTTAAGGTTGAGGGAAGAAAACAGGAAGATTAATGGTCTGATTCAAGGACAGCTCATTAACCACTTTAGGCATAAAGGAAGGATTAGTCCGGAGGGAGACCCTGTACCTATGTAACATAAGGTAAGGAGGGGTAGCAATTAGGGCTTGGATTTCTGAGACCCTCCTGGCAGATGTGAGGTCTACCAGCAGTACTGTTTCCCAAGTCCATAGCTTAAGGGATGTTGAGTGAGCTGGTTCAAATGGAGGTAGTGTCAGTTTTTCAAGGACAAAATTAAGGTCCCATGAAGGAGGTACAGGTTTTACAAGGGAGGTCTGATATTGAGATCTCCTTTTATGAAGAGTTTTACCTCTAACCTGGATGCCAAAGGAGGTACCAAGGGATGAAAATCCCAATCCATGTCAGACAGAGCCCCTCAATGACCCTCTTCAAGAAGAATCCTGACGTTTGGATGGGAGATCGTAAATTTACCCCTGGGATCTCTTCTGTGTCACTGCTAGACAGAGGCACAGTAAACTAACCTTAAATGGGCTATCTTCTGTGACCTACTATACAGAGGCACAGTCAACTAATCTAAGAAGGGTGACGAAAGCCAAACACACTCTGGCTAGGCTTGTAAATGCCCTAGGGCAGATAGCCTAGTATCAACCTATGAACCTATGACAGGCGGAGATGGCTGACAAGTTTACCTTAACAGAAGATTAAGTTAGTCCTGAATGTAGAAGCTCGCACAAGAAAAGACCACGGGTACAGGAAAAAAAAAAAAAAAAAAAAAAAAAAGGGGTCCTGTTTTTACTTGAGACACCACCTGGAGAAACCTTTCCATTTTGAGGCATAATTTCTCCTGGTACTGGGTTTCTTGGCCTCCTGCAGGACATTGAGTACGTCCTCTGAATATTGGCGTCTGAAAGGGATCAGAACTCATCACCCATAGCGCGAGTCTGAGGTAGAGTACCTGAGGGTGGATGAGGGATCCACTTGTCTTGCCAGAGTTGGTCAATTCGGTGGGGTAACCTGTGGCGATTGCCCTTGGCTAGTAGATGAAGTAGGGGAAAAGTACAGTTTTGTACCTACCATAAATGTAGATGTTCGAGGATTCCATTGCTGCAGTCCTTACTATTGGGTATAGTCCGCGTCCAGTCGGCCCGAATACCAGAGTATAAGGCTGACGTCGGTCATGGCGCCTTAGACTGACGTCAGTACGTCAGGGTACTAATGCGCATGACCGACGTCACATCCTCAGTCTTTTCTTGCCCCAGATGTCAGAAGACCCTAAAAAGACAAGGCCCAAAATACCTGCACCAAAAACATGTACAATATATACAAAAATATATACAAAAATATAAGCATGTAAACTCACCTACACAACCACCCCTAAACACAGAGGGGAAGGAGGGAGGGTAAATTGGACTGCAGCAATGGAATCCTCGAACATCTACATTTATGGTAGGTACAAAACTGTACTATGTTCTTCGTTTTCCATTGCTGCAGTCCTTACTATTGGGTAGAATCCCAAAGCAGAGGTAAGGGAGGCTGGCAAATCATAAAGAAGTAGGAGCTGACAACATGCCTTGCAAAACAGCTGTGGCAAAACCAGCCCTAGACTTAGAGTAGATAGGAAGGTGATAATGCTTAGAGAAAGTATGCACTGAACTCCAAGTAGCTGCTTCCAAAATATCCTTAGTTGCCACCCCTTAGAAATGCTGTTGAAGTGGCAGTAGCCCTAGTGGAATGAGGCCTAATCCCAGCTGGAATCTCCTTGCCATGATGGGAATAACAAAATGCAATGCAAAAGCCAATCCACCTAGAAATAGTTTGTTTTGACACAGGCTTGCCCTGTGAACTCAAAGCAAAAGAAACAAACAGCTGCTGAGACTGCCTAAAATCCTTAGTCCTGCTTAAATAGTAAATTGCCTGTGTACATCTAAAGTGTGCAAAATCTTTCCCCTTTATTTTGAGGGTCTGCATAAAAGTAGGCAAATGAATAGTTTGATTTAAAGCCACACTAGAAACCACCTTAGGCATAAAGGAAGGATTAGTAATGATACCCTATCCTTATGGAAAATCAAAAGGGCTCTACTGCCATAAGGGCCTGCAACTCAGACACCCTTCTTGCAGAAGTAATAGCCAACAGAAAAGCAGTCTTCCATGACAAGTATTTCAATTCAGCAGTAGCTGCAGGCTCAAAAGGTTGTAGAGTAAGTTTTTCCAACACAAAATTGAGATCCCAAGCAGGAGTAGGAGCTCTACGGGGGTCTTATATTCTTTGCCCTCTAAGAAACTGCTTGAACAAAGGATGAAAACAAAGGTGGGTCACAATCATAGTGAGCTGAAATTGCTGCAGCATGAATCTTAATAGAAGAGAAGGACAAACCTTTGTCCAATAACTCAGTAAGATATTGAAGAGCCACACTCAAATTAGGCTCAGAAATCTCCAAAATTTTTGCTGTACTCCAAAATAAAAATCTCTTCCATTTTTCTGCGTACACTCTCCTTGTACTAGGTCTTCTAGCTTCCATAATCACATTTAAAACTTGTTGAGGAAGTTGAGACCTGCTGTGTTTCAACACAGAATATGCCAGGCTGTTAGATGAAGAGAGTGAAGCTTGACATTGAGCAGATGACCGTCCTTCTGAGATAACAGATGAGGAATCAGAGGTAAAGGCCATGGAGGCTTCTTTACCAGACTCCGTAGTAGTGTGTACCAGTGTTGCCGAGGCCAATCTGGAGCTATCAAAATCATCCTTGGCCTGTCTTGTCTGACCTTTAATAGTACCTTTGGAAGAAGAGGCAGAGGTGGAAAGGCATACAGATGAAGGTTTTTCCAACTGAAAGACAGAGCATCCACTTTCCAAGCTGTGTGATGAAACCCCTTTGTGCAATACTTTGGCAGCTGGTGGTTTAGTGGAGAAGCGAACAGATCTATGTCTGGAGTTCCCCATGACACTGTCAAATTCTGAAATACATGAAGATCCAGTTTCCACTCGTGGGGATCCATGATTTGTCTGCTTAACACGTCTGCTAAGGAGTTCTGTGCTCCTGGCAGAAACCTTGCCTGAAGAGTTAGTTGCAAGCTTAGCGCAGTCTCCCATAAAATCATTGCTTGCCTGCATAGAGGATAAGAATGTGTTCCCCCTTGCTTGTTGATGTACCACATGACAGTTGTGTTGTCTGTTAGAATCAACACCTGCCCTGGAAGAAGTAACTCCTTGAAAGCCATTAATGCAAACTGGACTGCTAACATCTCCTTCATGTTGATATGTAGATGCTGTAGTCTGGCAGGCCACTTGTCTTGTATCCACTTTCCATTTAGATGAGCTCCCCAAGCAACGTCCGAGGCATCTGTCGTTAAAATCTGACTTGCCTCTGGCCGGGTCACAGAGAGTCCCTTGTTTAGGTGACATTCCTGAGCCCACCACAAGAATTCTTTTGAAGGCAAGGTATTATTTGAATGACAGTGTCCAAATCCTGGCAGTGCTGTGTCCATACATTTTGAGATACCATTGTAGCTTCCTCATATGCAGTTTGGCATTGGGAAGCACCAGAATACAAGATGCCATGAACCCTAATGCTTGAAGGACTGTCCTTGCAGTCAGCACGGACTGATGAGATAGTTGATGGAAGTAAAGTGACAGACTCTTTTGTTTGTCCGGGGTTAAAAAGGCCATCTGGGCTGCTGTATTCAGTCTCACACCCAGAAAGCACATGTCTTGAGAGGGTACTAGACTGGACTTTATTTCGTTCACAGAATACCCTAGGCATCTTAGCACTGCTATAACATATTCCAGATGCTGTAGAAGGTCTTCTTTTCTTGAGCCAGAATCAGGCAGTCGTCCAAGTAAGGATAGATTTGAATTCCTTGAAGCCTGAAGTAAGCTATCACTGGAGCCAGAACCTTTGTGAATACTCTGGGCAGTAGATAAGCCAAAGGGCAATGCAGAGAACTGATAATGAGAATTTCCAGTTGAAACGCAGATACTTCCTGCAACTTAGCCTTATAGGCACATGAAGGTAAGCTTCCTTGAGATCTAAAGTTACCATCCAGTGATCTTTGCCCAGCAGAGGTAAAAGTTGTTGTAACGTCAACATCTTGAACTTGGGAATGTCCAGATAAGTGTTGAGGAGAGATAAATCCAAAATTGGTCTCCACGTGTTCCCCTTCTTTGGTACTAGGAACAGGCGAGAATAAAATCCTAGGCCCCTTTCTGATACAGGGACTGGCTGAATGGCCCCAATCTGGAGTAACTGAGAAACTTGCTTGTGAGCCTCTTTTCTTTGTGGAGGAGGAACGTCTGGCATGCCCTTGAAAGGGGGCATGGTGTGGAAATAAAACCTGTAACCGTGGTGAATGATATCCAACACCCATCTGTCTTGAGTAATTAAATCCCAATTTTCTTTGAAAAGAGACAGTCTTCCTCCCAAAGGAGCTGCCAGACGACAACCCACTGGCAGCTGAAAAGGCAGGTCATTGGGTCTGTTTACGAAAGGACTGACCCCTGCCCTCACCAGAAGTCTGAGCAGGTGAACTCCCTGATCTAGGCCTAAAAGAACCTTGAGCCCTGCCCCTACCACGTCTAGACCTACCCCTAGACTGGGAATCATAAGCAGGATATGTCCACCCCTTAGCAGGCCAATTTCTACTAAACTTCGGTGGCTGAACCTGCAAAAAATCTTTAACAGTTTGTATAGACTTAGCTTTGTCCTCCATTTTCTTTAAAACTGCTTCCACAGGCGATCCAAACAACACATCAGACTGTAAAGGAGCATCCAAAATCCTTGTCTTAACATGCTCAGCTAAATTCTGATCCTTCAACCAGGCATGCCTGCGAAGAACAGAACTAGTAGCAGCTACCCTCGAGGAGGCCTGTACAGCATCAAAACCACATTGCAAAGAATGCTTACCCACTTGTTCAGACACATGAACCAAATCCAGCAACTCTTTACACTCAATACCTTCCGCCAAAGCATCCACCTTAGATTTCAATTGTGAAAGGAGATAATTTTGATATTTTAGCATGTGAAACTGACAATTCAACGCTCTCATGGCTAGAGTGGAAGAAGTATACACTTTCTTTCCCCACCTATCCAAAGCCCTTGCCTCTTTATCAGAGGGAACAGGATTTTTAACCACAGAAGCTTTAACACCTTTAGGCCCCTGAGAAACAGTTTCTGGGTCCCCTAGGACTCTTAAACAAATACTTATGAGCTTCGGGCACCCTATAATACCTATCAGGTTTAACAGGAGCAGGAGGCAAAGAGTCAGGGTTCAGGGAAGCCTCTGCAAAAACATCTTCCACCACATTCAACACAGGAGGAATAGCTAAGGGCCTATGCTGGGGCAAAAACAAGAATTCCCTAAGCCTTTTCCTGGAATCAGAGTAATCCTGGCCTTCCCATTTAAAATGCTCCCTCATGGAATGCAGAGTCTCTGAAAATGAGAAATCCTCAGGAGGAGAAGCTGTAGGAGTGGAATCATCCACATCAGAATCAGAATAAGCAGGATACTCCTGCAAGTCTTCCGCAGTTGACTCTGAAGCCTCTGAACACTGTTCAAAACTATCAAACTCCGGTTCCACCCTAGGCCTCTTATCAGGCGGGGGCATAGAACCTCTAAACATAGTAATCAAATCTTCTGCCATTTTAAGCATATGTTTCTTAGGTACAGAACCCGAAATGCTAGGAGAAGCCCCCACTGAAGCTGAACTAGGCCTACCTCTCAAAGAAGTTTTGGCAACAGAAGGAGAGGCTCTAACCACCTTGGGAAGAGAGGGAAGAACAGTTACCTGAGAAGCCCCTCAGCCTGGCCTACCTCCTGAGAAGGTACATCCTGTAAAAGTAAAGTTTCTGCCTGAGACTCCAAGGAAACTCCTGGCAAAACCTCTGGCTCCACTGAGCCTTCTAAAGGGGACTGCGGTTCATCAACCCCCCCTCAAAACTACTGTTGTCCCTTGCGCTTCTTGGAGCCAAGCGTCGAGGGACATCCGGCATTTTTTTTTAATGCGCTTCCCAAACACTAACCTGGCACAGTCTAAGAACCCCAATAGTCGTTTGTTAAACCTAGCACAAGAGCGGCAACCGCGTATCTAAAACAAGGGGTAATACACAAAGTATGGTAATCCCTATGAGGTATCTGTTTCCCACAAGAAATAGTTATTATTCTTTTTTTTTGACACGGTAAAAAAAATACTGAAAAAAAAAAAAAAAAATGTTCCCAACGGGTACTAAGCACTCTGTTTGAAACTGAAAACTCCGGGGAAAATATTTTCAACGCCAACCGCACTCATAAAACTGCTTCTGCGCGGACCATGCAAAAAGACTGAGGATGTGTCAGTCGCCATGACCTATACTCTGGTATTCGGACTACCCAACAGTAAGGACTGCAGCAATGGAAAACGAAGAACATCCACTGCCGTCTTCGCCAAAAGGAGGTCACTAGCAAGATTTTTGGTTTGCACCTGTGGATCTTCAGAAGGACTTTTTGAATCAGTGTGAAAGGGGGGGGGGCATAAAGATACATCCCCACCCAAGAAAAAGAGAAGGTGGCCACCTTACAAACCTGTGGATATGGGTCTTTTGTGCAAAACAGAGGCATCTGCCTGTTCTGAGAGTAGGCAAACAGATCTGCCTGAGGAATATCCCATTTGTGAGTAAGATCCAAGAATACCTACCTGTGAAGCAACCATTTGTGAGAGGGTGCAGAGGTTCTGCTGAGTGTGTCCGCCATCACATTCTCTGCAGAAGGAATGTATACTGCTTGCAGGTGAATGTACGGAGTGCCTGGTCACCTGAGAGGCAGTAGAGAGCAAGGCGGAGAGTTGCAACTCAGCTGGAAAGTCTGGCACATCTGGTATAAGTGCAAAGGCTTTGGATAGGGTCTCTAGAACAAACCTAGCCATGTGTGTTTGATAATTTAGGGCTTGGATGGCTAGTGTGGAAGAAGTATTCCTAGCCTATCCATAAATTTGCTGTCCTTGTCTGTGGGGAAACAGGTGGAAGGCAACTGTCTTGATGATTCATCTGCTGACACAGCTATGACGGCTGGGTCTGCAGGGGGGGTTCCTGAATAAGAATTGTGTATCCTGAGGAACTTTATAAAACCTACCTGGACGTTTGGAAGCAGGAGGCTGGGAAGCAGAGATCTGAGATGCAGCCAGAAAGGCATCATGAAAGGCTGGGAGTAGGGAAGGAACTGTAGATGGGGAGGGCTGGTCCATCTGTAGTAGTTCAAAATACCTCTTTTTAGTTTCTGAGACATGTGAGGCCTGCCATTTGATATGTTCTCTCATAAGAGAAATGGTGTACCCAAAGGAAAAAAATCTTCTCCTGGAGATTCAGGACTAACAGTGTCCTCTACAAGAGTAATGAAGTTCCTGGGAGATTCAATTTGTGAGCAATAAGCAAGTGATTCATCAGAAGAGGAGGAGAGCTCTTCCTCTGAATCCTCTAAGGCCTGCACAAGTGTAGGGGCCGGTTAGGGCATCTGAGACTAGAGGGCCTGGGAAGCTCTGAAAAGATTTTGGGAAAAGGCTTCTCATCCAGGGAAGGGTTCGGGTTCTCCGTTTTAATTTTTGCTTTACTCTTAAGTGGAGTAGAAGGATGCAAAGGTTTGGAAACAGACACCTGGGTGGATGGAAAGGCAGGAGTAGGCCCCTCTGACGCCACAAGCTGTGGTTCCCCCCTCACCATCAGGAGCTGATGGCTGATCAACCTCAGCGGATGTACTCAAAGTTTCCACCGAACTGGCTTCCACCACGGTTCCCGGTTCTAGCTGTGAAACCGATGTCCGATGGGACCCTGGGCTAACATCTGCTTCAACAGTCTCGGACTCTTGAGGTGCAGCAGGGGCACCAAGCCTAACTTTTTCGGCCTTCTTCTGAGGCGGCTCCTCAGAGGTACCTACCTCACCCTCCATGCCTAATGCCGGAGTCTGATTTTGTAGATAAACGTTTAAGGCAGCCAGGCAGCTGCTTAGCGTTTTGGGCATGAAAGACTTCCAGATGTCACAAGACATATGGTCTTGGCCTTCACCTAAACAAAAACAAGCACTGATCATGCGTACCCTTATGTAAAATTTGTTTTCCACAAGCACACTTCTCCTTCCTAGCTGACATGTACGTTTGAAAAGCTAGAAAAAATGTAAACAAAAAAATCCCAAAAGGGTACTTATCTGCATCAGATGGCTGAAACAAACTATCATACTGATTCCCAGAGCTGGCGATCAGAGGTCTGTAGATCACTGCGGCAGAAAAGTTCTGGAGTGGATACGTGAAGATGTCACTTATAGCAGATGGCAGTTTATGGCTCTGACAGGCAACGTCACACCTACCCTGCTCCTAAGATTTCAGTATACTGCCAGATGTCTGGTGCTGCAGGCAGCAACCTTCTACAGTTATGAATACTGCAACATGAGAACAGATCATCATGCATCTTTTTTAAATTATCACTTATAAAAAAGGCAATTGTACACTTGCATACATGAAACAAACCATTAGGACAAATTTTTAGTTGCAAACATTATATATCACTTATAATCTGTCCAGTCATGGTCAGTCAAACATTACATACCTCATTCCTCCAAGACATTATTCTGCATGTATTGCTGCCACAATTCCCTTTTTTATCTGTAATTTGTTCTTACCCTTTTCTAAAGAAACCATTCCCAGTTTTATCTTGGTTACTATATGAATTACTTGTACAGTTTTAGACCTATTTTCATTTCCTAGTAACTGCTTTTTTGGCAGCCACCATAATTAGACTCAGCAAGGCCTTACTATGTTTAGGTAATTCCAATTCTGTATCATAAGACTAAGAAAATTATTTTTTTTATCAATTTGCTCACCCAGTACTTTTGATACAGTAGTCTGCAGGACATTTTTAAAAAGTCTGCCAGCTCTTTACACTCCCCGAAAATATGTTCCTTATTACCTCTTTCTTATCACATTATCAACCTTTGCAATCTACCCAAAGAAAAATTCTTTGCAGTCTACTTGAAGTATAAAAATACCTACGTAAACATCTCCAAGCAAGGATCCTAATTCTTCTACAGTCTTGCATATTTGGGAGGCATACATATATTGCCCCATAGTTTCTTTGTGAATTGCCTATCCAGTCTCTTCCCAAACCTTTCTAACCTCCTCAAAATGATTCCCACAGTTATCATGCAGTATGTTATACGTGCTACTAATTATTCGTTTAACAGCTTCTGTTCTAAATTCTACTAAAAACTCTAACAGTGCTGGTCTTTTGCTTAGAATCCCCCTATTTCTCTTTGCCTACACTCAAAGCTGCAAGGAAAACTGAAGATCCAATTGTGCAAGCTTTGGCAAACGTGTAGACAGACAAAACGAACAAGCAAAAAAATTACTTATAAGATCTAGTTTGCCAATAGTCAAAGACGATAACTAAAGACTAACTGTATTCCTTAATTCAAATTCTTTATTGATAACTTGGTAATCATGGTAATCGTGATAGATTAGCACATATTTTATTACGAGTTGAACAAGTGTTTAAATATACAATGTTTTTGCAGTAAAACTAATGTTACAGTAAAAAAAACATTTTAACAGTGTTACATTTTTATCTGCTACAGTCTGGTAAACGCAATTCAGTCCCTTTGTGGGTTCTTAGTTTTGAACTGCAGGGCTGGGAAATCTTTTGATTGGAGGATGCTGGGGGGTGTGTGCTTGTGAAAATTACTTTTGAGAAGCTGTAAAGTTTGGGCAGAGGAAGTGGATGTCTGTATGTGTGAGCGAGATGAGTTGCGTAGGAAGATGGTCGTGGGAGTGGTGAATGGTGGGTAGGGCCTAACAGGAGGGAAGATTATTGCTAGGAGCAGAAGCTCGGTTTAAATATATACTACCAAATAGGGGCTAGGGGGCGGGCCGTAACTCTATTGAAGGAGAAGTGTGGATGAGAAGGCTAGGTTTGTGATGGATGAAGGGGGTAGAGCTGGGTGCGGGGAACCTAGCTGATTAGAGTAAACTAACTATTGGAAAACTAAATCTTATAAGTAATTTTTTTACTTGTTCATTTTGTCTGTCTACACGTTTACCAAAGCTTGCACAATTGGATCTTCTTCCATTTTCCTCGCAGCTTTTAGTTTAAGTTCCGTATCTATGGTACTTGCAAGCAAGGCTTCAGGGTATCAAGACACACTTTCACCCGAACGTCTCTCTCACTGTGCTCAGAATTGGATTTTGCCTACACTCGCATATCAGTCCTTCACAGGGAAGGCAATCTCTAGCCTGCAGTCCAAATAAATTCTTGGCCTCTTCCCATTCTATTACCTTTACCTTTCCCTCTCTAATTATTTGCTTCCAACACCTTGGTTATTTTGCCAGCTTGCTCTAATAAATTTCAGTCTCTTCTTACCAGTTGTCTGTATCACCAACTGCAGTCACCCCTAAAATCGGCAGAATCCTTCTCCATTCCCGTGTTGGCTTAGTTCTTAGAATACTTTCTGCTTTACGAATATAATATTCTGTACAACTATTGTTAGTCTCCTTCAATATCTGCATGCAACATCCCAGTCTTTCCATGTTTCTTGAGCTTCCACACTGTTTTGTCATCAGGTCCTTTCACTTAGATTTACAGGTTTCTGCTTTAGCCATGTATAGGAGCCTTAACTGTGTAGCTCTAAAATACCCTTCAAATCAGGTAATCCCTGAATGCCTTGTTCTATTGGAAGAATCAGCTTTATTCCACTTGACTCTTGCAGTTTTCCCCTCCCAGATAAAATCCTTCAGCTCTTCTTTAATTGCTATCCACAACTTCTATTTGGCTGAAGAAAATATGCCTGACCTCTGTATAAAACTAAAGGGACTAAACATTTTAATTGCTTGTATTTTGCTACCCATATCCATAAAACAGACCTTCCAATTTCTCAGTTTTTGTATAATCTTTTAATTAGTTTCATCACCCATTCTCTTAGCTGCCACACCAGAATTATTTTTAAATCACACTTGATTTTATCATGTCCCCATAAGTATGAATACTGCTGAACCAGTGTGTGTGTAGGTACATAATTTACACTTATTGCTTTTAATTTAGCTTCATTAATTTTGTATCCCGAAAAGATATGAAACTGTCTCAATATGTTCCCACAACATTGAAACGTCATTTACTGGGTTTTAGAAGGTATAAAATAATATCTGCAAATAAAGACAGATTTTCTTGACTACAATATCAATTATATCCTTGAATTTCCGTGTCCCTTATTTTCGTTGCCAATGGTTCTAAACATAATGCAAATAAAGGAGGAAAGGACACCCCTGCCTGGTTCCTATGCACAAACAGAAATTATCAGAGAGAAACCTACCCACTTTACTTTTTGCCTCAGATCCCTCAAACATCCTTCTAATCAACCTTATCATTTTAATCAGGGAATGCAAATGCTTACACTGCCCTGCTCAAATGCCCAGCTTACTATGTCAAATGATTTCTCTGCATCAAGACCTACTAAAAACAGTGGTATTTTCTTACATTCTGCTTCCCTCTGGATCATCAATATTCTGTTATGGTTGTTAAACGTTTGCCTTCCTGCCACAAAACCACACTGATCCACATCTATCAATGTTGGCATCACCTTTGGCATTCTTTTAGCCATTACAGAGAGAAACACTTTATAGTTGTGGTTTAGGATTGAAATGGGCCTCTATGAAGCTGGATGCGATGGAGCTTTACCCGCTTTAAGTATTACAGCTACCACCCCCTTCTCCCAAGATGTTGGTGCTTCTCCTCTTCTTGAAATACTATTAAAATCCTTTCAGCTCTGTACCATTTTCCCCCCTCCTAGCTTCTCAACTACCACAGGGATACCATCTATTCCTGGGGACTTTACTGTGGATTGGTTATATATTACCATTTTTATCTCATCTCTATAGAAACAGTTAGTAATTGTGTCTCATCTACCCTTTGGCTTATTTAATTCTTCCATAAACATTTCCATTTGCACCTTTTCTTGATTTCCATATTTCTCTGCTTTATACAGACTTTCATTAAAAGTTTGAAATATTTCTACCACTTCTGCTTGATCTCTTATCTTCCTGGTTATAGGCTCCCTAAGCCTGGTGACAATTCTTTCTACTTTGTTGCCAGAGTCACTGTGCTAAAAGTTTCTGTGCTCTGGATTTATCAGTTACTTAACAGTGATCTTTCTATACTCATGCATATTATCTAGGTAATCCCTGCATTTTTATTTTAGTATTAGCGTGTGATCTGAAATATTTATTGGATATGTATCAAAACTTTGAATTAAACATACTATTTTCCTGTGAAATACATGTTCTGCCTAGTCTAGACCAGTTTTTGCATCTGGGGAATATCTAAATTCAGACAGAACTCCAACTACTGAATTCACATCCTCCATGCCAAACACAAACACTTCAATAAATTTTAAAGTGAGCAACCAGTCTAGACTCCAAATCCAGAGCAAAAATTTGAGTGCTTTCCTCAGTAACTATTGGTTGACTTCTTCAGAATACACGAACAACCTGAATGCTGACTTTATATACATTCAAAAAGTCATGGGATGTTAACTCATTCTTATTTAAAAACACATGTACTTAAAATTATTTACCTACTAACATAGGACCCGTAAATCTATACAACTCCATAAATACAAATATACCTATCTTTACTTTAATATGAACACAAAAAATATACAAAATATAAAAACTTCACATTTTAAAATGACTCGCAATTGATTATGTTCCCATCCATGAACATATTCTCAAACTCCTCCTCAAACTTATAGTATCATTTAAGCCAGGACAATTAGTGGCATTAAGTTTTATTTGCCACCAAAGCTCTCTAAAATTTAAAAGGTCTTCCCAAGGGCCACCCCACGGGTCCTGTGGAACTTTTTCAATGACCAAAAATTTAAAACCATGTCCAGGAAACTGCGAAATGTGGTTAAATAATGCACCGTTAGGTAAAATCCTATGGGGACACAATTGATCCTTTTGACTTCAGAGATACAAATGTAGCCACATTTTTTGATGCCCCCCTTCTGCCTCACCCCCACAACATTGGTCCTCTGCAGCAATTCCTTGAAGGACGCAACTTTTCTATAAATAATCCGGGGTTGCTTGCCTAGTTTTTTCAAAATTTCTTCCTCGCTATTGAAAATATGCCATTTCTTTCTTAGGATGTCACAAATGTTACCATGGTCAAAGGAAAACCTAGTGACAAATAATGTAAAAGAAGTAGTAGATGTTCGTGTCACATTTTCCTGTCCAGAACCATGCCTATCAGGTGCATTCTCGGCTACAAATTTATCAATATTCAATATGGGGCAAAAAATCCCCCTTCCCCTCTTTGTGCTTACTTCATTAAAGATGTCGTCCACTAAAATAGTAGGATAACCCCTAGCTAATAAAGTACAGTTTTGTACCTACCATAAATGTAGATGTTCGTGTGTATACACTGCTGCAGTCATTACACTTGGGTTATCCTGCCGTCAGACGGTCCCTCAGGTTGGCCTGAGTTCCAAAGTCTTGGTGCGGTGTCGGTTGCTGTCGCCTCTTCCCTGACGTCAGTGCGACAGGGGTATACAAGATGCAGCAGACGCCATTTTCTTCTGTTTTTCTTGCCCCAGATGTCAGGTGCCCCCAAAAAGATAGGCAATGCAAATTGCTAATAAAACATACATATGAAAATCAATTCTAAAAATTTCAGTTACCAGCAAATACTCCCCATAGGTAGTAAAGGGTAGAAGATTTAGGTATGTACCAGCAAGTAAGAGGGGAAGGAGGGAGGGTAACCTGAACTGCAGCAGTGTATACACTCGAACATCTACATTTATGGTAGGTACAAAACTGTACTATGTTCATCGTGTTACACTGCTGCAGTCATTACACTTGGGTAGAATCCCAAAGCTGAGGTAGGGTGGCTGGTTCTATAAGGCATTAGGGGTGGCTATAAAGACCTGCAGCACAGCAGTGGCAAAGCCAGCTCTGGATTTAGAGTAAAGAGGCAGATGGTAATGCTTGGTAAAGGTATGTACAGAACTCCAAGTTGCTGCTTCCAAAATGCCCTTGGTAGGCACTCCTCTGAGGTAGGCAGTTGAAGTGGCTGTTGCCCTGGTAGAATGAGACCTAATGCTGTTAGGTACAGTTTTCCCATGGTGTGTACAGCAGAAACCTATACAGTGTCCTACCCATTTTGAAATGGCTTTTTGCCTGTGCTCCTGCAGCATATGCTACAAACAATTGCTCAGTTTTCCTGAAAGCTTTGGTTTTGTCCAAGTAGAAGCGTAACTGCATGTGTATGTCCAAAGAATGCAGAAGTCTCTCCCCTTTATTCTGTGGGTTTGGATAAAAAGTTGGCAAGTGAATAGTTTGGTTTAGAGCCACACTTGATACCACCTTTGGCATAAAAGTAGGGTTTGTTCTTAAAGACACCCTGTCTTGGTGAAAAATGATGAAAGGTTGCACTGCCATTAGTGCCTGTAATTCTGAAACTCTTCGTGCCGAAGTTATTGCCAGGAGCAGTGCAGTTTTCCAAGAGACATATTTTAAATCTGCTGAGTTAGCTGGCTCAAAAGGAGGTAAAGTTAGTTTTTCCAGCACGAAGTTGAGGTCCCAAGTTGGAGTTGGTGCTCTACAGGGCAGCCTTATGTTTTTAGCCCCTCTGAGGTATTGTTTTAGCAGAGGATTAGAAAAAATAGGCGGGTCCATGTTGTAATGAGCAGAGATGGCAGAGGTGTGGATCTTGATGGATGAAAAGGAGAAGTCTTTGTCCAGCATCTCAGTTAAATATTGTAGTATCTGAGGAATATTTGGGACAAGAGGGTCAAGGCTGTGAGCCTGGTTCCAGGCACAGAATTCTCTTCCATTTATCCGAATAGGCTTTCCTGGTGCTAGGCCTTCTGGCCTCCAAAATGACATCCATAACAGCTTTGGAGAGAAGCATTGCTTGCTTGACTAAAGAATCTGCCATGCAGCCAGGTTTAAAGTCTTTAGCTGGCTGTGAAGTATCTGATTGCAGTGCTGAGTCAGAAGATGTGGGATTTGAGGCAAAATCCAGGGTTGACCTTTTACCAAGTTCTTTAAGATTGGGTACCAGTGCTGGCGTGGCCAGTCTGGGGCAATCAGGATCATCTTTGGCTTTTCTTGCCTGGCTTTTACGAGTACCTTTGGAAGGAGAGGTAGTGGTGAGAAAGCATATACTTGTAGGTTTTTCCAGCTGAATGAGAGGGCATCCAGTTTCCATGCTTGTGGGTGGCAAGTCCTTGTGCACAACTTCTGTAGCTGGCAGTTCATTGGGGATGCAAACCGATCTATATCCGGGCTCCACCATTTTTGTGTCATCATTCCGTGGATTTGTGGATGTAATTTCCACTCATGCGGATCCATGATGTTTCTGCTTAAGTCGTCTGCCAGTGTGTTTTTCTCTCCTGGCAGGAATTGTGCTTGCAGATGAACTTGATAGGTTATAGCGGTGTTCCACAAGGTCATGGCTTGTCTGCAGAGGGGATAAGAATGAGTGCCCCCTTGCTTGTTTATGTACCACATAACTGTGGTGTTGTCTGTCTTTAGTAGTAGTTGTCCTGTCCTGGATGCAGAAGGTCCTTGAAAGCTATAAGGGCATTGTGTACAGCTAGCATCTCTTTTTGATTGATGTGAAGATTCCTTAGTTCTGCGGGCCACTTGCCCTGAATACATTTTCCTGCCATGTGTGCTCCCCAGGCGTAATCCGACGCATCTGTTGTCAGTGTTTGCCTGGCTGTGGGTTGAGTGAAAGGCTGTCCCTTGTTGAGGTGACATGCTCGAGTCCACCATCGAAACTCCTGTTGAAGGCAAGGAATTAGTGGTATTACTGTTTCCAAACTTTGACAGTGTTGAGACCAGACACTCTTTAGGTACCCATTGTAGTTTCCTCATATGCAGTCTGGCATATGGAATTAGTAGTATGCATGATGCCATGTAACCCAAGGCCTGCAGAATTTTTCTTGCAGGGGGTTGGGACTTTGTTGCCATCAATTGAAAATATTGAGTCCGTTGTCTTTGCTTGTCTGGCGTGAGATAAGCCGTCTTGGCCGTTGTATTCAAGCTGGCACCCAGGAATATTACCTCTTGTGAGGGCACTAGTTTTGACTTCTTTTCGTTTACTGTGTACCCTAGGCAACCTAATAACTTTTTTACAAACGCCAGATGCTTTAGAAGAATGTCCTTACTCTCTGCTTGAATCAGGCAGTTGTCCAGGTACGGACAAATTTGAATTCCTTTCTGTCTGCAAAATGCAATTACTGGTGCCAGGCACTTTGTGAAGACCCTGGGCACAGTAGATAAGCCAAAGGGCAGTGCAGAGAATTGGTAGTGCATTGAACCAGCTATGAATCTGAAGTATCTTCTGCAGTTTTGTCCGATAAGGACATGCAGGTATGCCTCCTTGCTGTCCAAAGTTATGAGCCAAGCTTTCTTGCCCAGCATGGGAAGAAGCTGCTGTAGTGTCAACATTTTGAATTTTGGAACATCCAGTTAAGTGTTTAGAGAAGAAAGATCCAAAATGGGCCTCCAGGCTTTGTCCTTTCTGGGAACCAGAAAGAGTCTTGAGTAAAATCCTTGTCCTTGCTCCTGTAGTGGTACCTTCTGAATACCTCTCATGTCCATGAGTGCTGTAATTTGTCTTTGAGCCTCTGCCCATTGATTTGGTGGCAGATTTGGCATTCCTTTTAGCCTTGGCAGTGTGTGAAAGTGGAACCTGTAACCTTGAGACACAATGTTGAGAACCCATTTGTCTTTGGTGATCATATGCCAATTGTGACAGAAAAATGCCAGTTTTCCTCCCAAGGGGGCTGCCAAGAGAGAACTGTTTGGCAGCTGTAGTGGGAAGTCATTGGGGCCATTTTTGTAAGATTGAGGCCTGTCTTCCCCTTCTTTCTGGGTTGATGCACCCCATTGTCGAGGCCTGTAAGGCCTTTGTGTCTGACCTCTACCTCTTGGACGTCTGTATCTGCCCCCTTTGAGGTCTGTCTGTAACTGGAAAGGACCAATTCTTTGTTGGCCAATTTCTGCTAAATTGAGGAGGCTGAACCTGTAAGAAATCCTTCACGGTTTGCATAAATTTTGCCTTATTCTCCATTTTCTTTAATACCTCTTCTGCCTTAACTCCAAATAAGACATCCTGCTGCAAAGGTGCATCCAATAATTTTTCTTTAACATGATCTGGTAACGTCTGTTCTTTTAAACAAGCATGTCTTCTAATGACAGAACCTGTTAACTGCTGCTCTACAGGAGGCCTCTAATGAATCAAAAAGTACAGTTTTGTACCTACCATAAATGTAGATGTTAGAGTGTACACCCTGCTGCAGTCATCACACTTGGGTTATCCTGTCGTCAGGCGGTCCCGCAGTCTGCCGGAATTCCAAAGTCTTGGTCCGGCGTTGGGTGCTGTCGCTTCTTCCCCGGACGTCAGTGCGCCAGGGGTATATATAATGCATCCGATGCCATTTTCTTCAGTTTTTCTTGCCCCAGATGCCAGGTGCCCCCAAAAAGGTGGTCAGTAATTAGTACCAAATTAAGTAATTTTTGAACAAACAAAATCCCTCCAGCTATAAGCAAATACATCAGGAAGGTATTGTAGAGATTTAGCCAGTTACATCAGAGGGGATAGAGGGAGGGTAACCTGGACTGCAGCAGGGTGTACACTCGAACATCTACATTTATGGTAGGTACAAAACTGTACTATGTTCATCGTGTTACCCTGCTGCAGTCATCACACTTGGGTAGAATCCCAAAGCTATGGATGGGTGGGGGAGTTATAGAGGGTTAGAGGAGGCTAGAAGGCCCTGCAGAAGCGAAGCCAGCCCTAGTCTTAGAGTAAAGTGGTAAGTGATGGTGTTTGGTAAA
This sequence comes from Protopterus annectens, assembly GCF_019279795.1. Lineage (NCBI taxonomy): Eukaryota > Metazoa > Chordata > Ceratodontiformes > Protopteridae > Protopterus > Protopterus annectens. The sequence goes on along the minus strand of NC_056751.1, from coordinate 307,861,588 downwards.
GGTGTGTACTGAACTCCAAGTTGCAGCTTCCAAAATCTCCTTGGTTGGAACGCCCTGAGGAAGGCTGTAGATGTAGCTGTTGCCCTGGTAGAGTGGGGCCTAATGGTAGCAGGAACTGGTTTTCCATGATGGGTATAGCAGAAACGAATGCAATGTCCTATCCATTTGGAAATGATTTGTTTTGATATAGCCTTCCCTTGAGAAGCTGTAGCATAGGATACAAAGAGCTGGTCAGATTTTCTGAAAGCCTTAGTTTTATCCAAGTAGTAGCGAAGTTGCCTGTGAATGTCCAAGGAATGCAGAAGTCTGTCTCCTTCGTTCTGTGGGTTTGGGAAGAAGGTGGGTAAGTGAATGGTTTGATTTAAAGACACACTGGAAACCACCTTAGGCATGAAGGAAGGATTAGTTCGTAGAGACACTCTGTCTTGATGGAAAATGAGGAAAGGTTCCACTGCCATTAGTGCCTGCAGCTCTGAGACTCTTCTAGCTGAAGTTATTGCTAGCAGCAGGGCAGTTTTCCATGATAGGAACTGTAGATCTGCAGAGAAAGCTGGTTCAAAGGGAGGTAGCGTAAGTTTTTCCAGAACAAAATTTAGGTCTCATGTTGGTGTAGGTGCTCTCCTGGGGGTGCCCAATGTTTTTTGCCCCTCTGAGGAACTGCCTTAGAAGTGGATGCGAAGATGAGGGTGGTTCCATGTTGTAGTGGGCTGAAACAGCTGATGCGTGGATTTTAATGGAAGAAAAAGAAAGTCCTTTGTGCAACATCTCAGTTAAGTACTGTAGAATCATAGGCATGTGAGGCTGAAGTGCGTTTTGGCCTTTAGCTTGGTTCCAGGCACAAAACCTTTTCCATTTGTCCGAATAGGCCTTCCTGGTGCTGGGCCTCCTAGCTTCCAGAATAACATCCATAACTGCTTGGGAAAGAGGAGCTGGCTGGATGTTTAGGTGATTCGCCATGCAGCCAGATTTAAGGTTTTTAGCTGTCTGTGAAGAATCCGATTGTTTTGCTGTGTGAGCACATGGGCAATTTGTGGTAAAATCCAAGGAGGGCCTTGGGCCATATTCCTCAATAGTGGGTACCAGTGCTGGCGTGGCCAGTCTGGGGCTATGAGCATCAGTCGTGGTCTCTCCTTTCTGACTTTCAGAAGCACCTTTGTGAGGAGAGGCAATGGAGGGAAGGCATATACTGTCAGGTTTTTCCAACTGAATGAGAGTGCGTCCACTTTCCAAGCTTGAAGTGTCCATGTAAAAAATTTTGTTAGTTGATAGTTTTGAGGACTGGCAAACAGGTCTATGTCTGGAAGGCCCCATTTTTGAGTTATCATTGCAAATACTTGTGGATCCATTTTCTACTCGTAGGGATCCATGATGTTTCTGCTGAGGTCGTCTGCCAAGGTGTTCTTTTGTCCTGGCAGGAATTGAGCTTGTAACTGAACTTGGTAAGCCAGAGCTGTGTTCCACAAGGTCATTGCTTGCCTGCATACAGGGCAGGAGTGTGTACCCCCTTGTTTATGTACCACATTACTGTGGTGTTCAGTTCTTATTGTAAGTTGTCCTGATGTAATAGATTCTTGAAGGCTGTCAGAGCATTCTGTACAGCTAGCATCTCTTTTTGATTGATGTGCAGATTCCTTTGATCTGCAGTCCAGACGCCTTGAACACACTTGTCCTGCCATGTGTAAACCCCCAGGCGTAGTCCGATGCATCTGTTGTCAGTTTGCCTGGCTGGGGGCAAGGTGAAAGGCTGACCCTTGTTGAGGTGACATGCCAGTGACCACCACAGAAACTCCTGTTGTAGGCAGGGAATGAGAGATATCACTGTGTCCAAGCTGTGGCTGTGTTGAGACCATACGCTTTTTAGGTACCACTGTAATTTCCTCATATGCAGCTTTGCAAACGGTATTAGTAGTATGCAAGATGCCATGAAGCCCAAAGCCTGCAGAATTTTTCTTGCAGGTAGTTGGGTCTTTGTTGCCATTGTTTTGAAATATTGAGTCAGTTGTAGTGGTTTGTCTGGCATCAGATAAGCCTTCTGGGCCATTGTATTCAAGCTGGCACCCAGGAATGTCATTTTGTGAGGGTACTAGTTTTGATTTCTTTTCGTTTACTGTGTACCCCAGGCAACTTAGAAGATGTTTCACAAAAGCCAGATGTTGTAAGAGGATGTCCTTGCTTTCTGCTTGGATGAGGCAGTCGTCCAGGTATGGGTATATTTGATTTCCTCTTTGTCTGCAGTATGCAATTACTGGTGCCAGGCATTTTGTGAAGACCCTGGGCGCAGTAGATAAGCCAAAGGGCAGTGCAGAGAATTGGTAATGGGTTGAACCTGCAATGAAACGGAGGTATCTTCTGCAACTTTGTCTGATAGGGACATGCAGGTATGCCTCCTTGAGGTCCAACGTTACTAGCCATGCTTTCTTGCCCAACATGGGAAGAAGCTGCTGTAGTGCTAGCATCTTGAATTTGGGTACTTGTAAGAAGGGGTTTAGAATTGAAAGGTACAGAATTGGTCTCCAGGCATTGTCCTTTCTGGGAACTAGAAAGAGTCTTGAGTAAAATCCTTGGCCTTGCTCTCGAGTAGGTACCAGTCGAATGGCTCTCATGTCCATGAGAGCTGTAATTTGTCTTTGTGCCTCTGCCCATTGATTTTGTGGCAGGTTTGGCATTCCTCTTTTCATTGGCCAGGTGTGAAAATGGAATCTGTATCCTCGTGAAATTATGTTTAGGACACATTTGTCCTTTGTGACAATGCGCCAGTTGTCTGAAAAAAGTGCGAGTTTTCCTCCCAAGGGGGCTGCCAAGAGAGTGTTGCTTGGCCAGATGTGATGAAAGTCATTGAGTTTGCCTTCTGGTAGTTTGGGACCTGTCTTCTCCTCCCTTCTGTGCTGCAGTGCCCCATTGTCGAGGTTTGTACTGGGCTTGAGGTTGCCCTCTGCCTCTTGGACGTCTGTAGCTGGAAAGGACCAATTTTTTGTTGGCCAATTTCTGCTGAAGCGAGGGGGCTGTACCTGTAGGAAATCTTAGACTGTCTGCATAGATTTTGCCTTATCCTCCATTTTCTTTAAGACTTCTTCTGCTTTAACTCCAAAAACAACATCCTGCTGTAAGGGAGCATCTAGAAGCTTTGCTTTAACATGATCAGGCAGAGTTTGTTCCTTTAACCAAACATGCCTACGTATAACAGACCCAGTGACAACTGCTCTGCAGGAAGCCTCTAAAGAATCAAACCCACATTGTAAAGTATGCTTGCCCACCTGTTCAGTTGTATGCAACCGATCCTGCATTTCTTTCAATTCAGACTGTTGAGGGAGTGTGCTCATTTTTTGTTTCAACTGAGACATTAAAAATTGCTGATATTTTAGCATGTGAAACTGGCAATTTAGTGCCCTCATAGCTAGAGTGGCTGAGGTGTAAACCTTTTTCCCCCACCTGTCTAGTGCTCTGGAGTCCCTTTCAGAGGGTAGAGGATTTTTTGCCATAGAAGCCTTAGCCCCTTTGGGACCCTGGGAGATAGTCTCTGGATCAAAACAACAGGACTTTTATAAAGAAATTTGTGGGAATCAGGCACTCTATAGTATCTATCAGGTTTGGCCGGAGGCAGAGAATCTGGATTTAAACTAGATTCTAAGTAAACATCATCCACAATGTCTAAAACTGGGGGGATGGCAAGTGGTCTGTGCTGGGGGAGTAAAAGAAACTCTGAGCCTTTTCTTTTAGTCAGAGTAGTCCTGACCTTCCCAGTGAAAATGTTCCCTCAGTGTGTAAAGTTTCCCCAAAGGAGTAGTCTTCAGGAGAAAAAGCTGAGGGAATAGAATCCTCAGCATCAGAATCTTCATAAGGGAAGAAGGAGTAATCTTGGTCCTCAGAAGAGCCTGAGGAAATAGACACTTGTTCAGAGGAGGCATAATCTTCCTCTTGTCTAGGCCTTTTGTCGTGAGGGGGTTGGGAACCCCTGATTAAAGAGATCAAATCTTCAGCCATTTTGAGCATCTGTTTCTTAGGCATGGGGCCTTGAACAGGGGACCGAAGTATAGTCTTTTTAGGTTTAATAGGAGTCTTAGTCTTAGGATACGTTTTTATGGTGAGCGTCGTTGGTCTGAAGATGCCTTCAAAAACCGAAGGTGTTTCTGCAGCGCCATCTTTTTCAGCAGTGTCGTCGGTAGGGGCTAAACAAAATGGCTGCATCAGCCTAGTACTTTCCGCCAAAAATTCCGAAGCTGTCTCGGGTTCCAGGTCTGCGGTAGTCAGGGGCTGCGGAGCCTCACTGAAGACCGGTGAACCGGAGACCGGACCAGCCGAGGCCTCTGAGTCTGGCTTGGGTCTAGGCTGCCTGTCCTTATCCTTGCGTTTTTTGTGCACGCCGGTAGTCGGTTGCTCCGATGGCATAGTGTAGTTAAATTTTCTACCGAAGTAGTGTCGTGCGAAATCAAAGCATCTTTTTATAGTACGCTTATTAAACCTAGCACAAAATCGACAACTAGTGACGTCGTGGTCTGGGCCTAGGCAAGGTATGCAGTAAGAATGAAAATCCTTATGAGGTATTTGCTTCCCACAAGAAATACAATTGTTAACGTTTTCTGACATCGGTCTGAGGCAAGAAAAGTTTCCCCAACGGGGTACTTAGCTTTATTGAAGACTTCGGATCTGAAATTCGAATTCGAAAATCTCAGGAGTCGGCCGACCAGCACTTGCGAACTGCTTCTGCTTCGGGCACCGCGCAGCAAGAAAGACTTAAGAAAATGGCGTCGGATGCATTATATATACCCCTGGTGCACTGACATCAGGGAAGAAGCGACAGCAACAGACGCCGGACCAAGACTTTGGAATTCCGGCCGACTGCGGGACCGCCTGACGACAGGATAACCCAAGTGTGAGGACTGCAGCAGGGTAACACGATGAACATCCGCATTGCAAAGTATGTTTTCCCACTTGTTCAGCTGCCTGCAATAAATCCTGCATTTCTTTATAATGAGGAGGATCTGAGTTTGGAAGCATTTTTTGTTTCAACTGAGACATCAAATATTGCTGATATTTTAGCATGTGAAACTGGCAGTTTGAGGCCCTCATTGCTAAAGTTGCAAATGTATATACTTTGTTCCCCCATCTGTCTAATGCTCTGGAATCTCTGTCAGAGGGGACTGGGTTCTTTGCTGAGGAGGCCTTTACCCCTTTGGGGCCCTGAGAAATAGTTTTCGGGTCAGCAGCAGGGCTTTTATAAAGTAATTTGAAAGAGAGTCAGGGACTCTGTAGTATCTGTCTGGCTTAACTGGAGTAGGAGGTAAAGAATCAAGATTTAAACTTGATTCAGTGTACACATCATCCACAATATCTAACACTGGCAGAATAGCAAGGGGTCTGTGTTGAGGTAATAAAAGGAAATCTCTGAGCCTTTTCTTGGACTCTGAATAATCCTGGCCCTCCCAATGGAAATGCTCCCTCATGGTATGCAAAGTTTCCCCAAAGGAGTAGTCCTCTGGCGGAAAGGCTGAAGGAATGGATTCCTCAGCATCAGAATCCTCATAGGGGGGTAAAGAATATCCAAAGTCTGAGGATGAATCTGAAGAGATGGACACCTGGTCGGATGAGTCACAGTCTGCATCTTGTCTAGGCCTTTTAATCAGGAGGGTGATGGGACCCCATGATCATAGAGATTAAGTCTTATGCCATTTTGAGCATTTGTTTCTTAGGCATGGAGACCTGTCCTGGTGAATGTTGAATTTGTTTTTAAATGAGTTTAAGACTTAGCAGAATATTTAATGGTTAACAGAGTAGGTCTGAATACAACCTCTGAAGCTACGGGTTGCTCAGCTACTCCGGATCCCTCTGAAGGGTTAGTCTCGGTAGGCTGTAAATCTGATGCGTCCGAAGGCACAGCCATCTCCACGTGGGAGTTGGAGGCGGCCTGAAGTTCTAAAGTAACGGTCGTGAAGGGCTGCGAAGGCACCTCGCTGAACACCGGAGAACCGGTGACTGGCCTAGAAGAGGCTTCGTCAGTTTTGGGCCTTGGATGCCTGTCCTTGTCTTTGCGCTTTTTGTGTATTCCGGTCGTCGGTAGTTCAGACTGCATGGTATTATTGAATTTTCTGTCAAAATAATGTCGGGCAAAATCAAACCGACGTTTAATAGTGCGCTTGTTAACCCTAGCACAAAACCGACAACCTGTGACATCGTGGTCTGGGCTTAGGCATGGAATACAATAAGAAAGGAAATCCTTATGAGGTATTTACTTCCCACAAGAAATACAGTTATTAACTTTTACTGACATCGGTCTGAGGCAAGAAAAAGTTTCCTCAACGGGGTACTTAGCTTTGTAGAAGACTTCGGTTCTGGATTCGGAATGAAAATCTCAGGAGTCGGCCAACCGGCACTTGCGAACTGCTTTTGCTTCGGGCACCACGCGGCTAGAAAGACTGAAGAAAATAGCATCGGCTGCATCTTATATACCCCTGTCGCACTGACGTCAGGGAAGAGGCAACGTCAACAGATGCCGGACCAAGACTTTGGAACTCCGGCCGACTGAGGGACCGCCTGACAGCAGGATAACCCAAGTGTACATCATATCTTTCATTAAAAGCCCCTGTTGCTGAAATTCGACATCCGTGGTAACCATACGTGAAATACGCACGAATTGCAGTTTTACAAGACCCCTCTTGATATGTTCTGGGTGACAACTCTGACAATGCAGGAGACTGTTACTGTATGTAGGTTTCCTAAACAAACTACTGACCATACAATTGTTGTCAACATCCTTCTTGACAAGAACATCCAAAAAACTAATGGCATCATACTGATACTCGTGTGAAAATCTAAGAAAATCAGTGGTACTATTAATGTAAGACAAATTCATCCACCTCATTGTGGTTCCCCTTCCATATGAAAAACAAATAGTGAATATAATCGAAAATAAAAAATCCAAGACCCCACAAAACGTGAATTGAAGAGAAAGTTGCGTTCCCACATAAGTATAACAATATTGACGAAAAAGGGGGCACAGCATGTTCCCACAGCAACCCCAGTTTTTGGCAAAAAGTACTGGCCTTCAAAAAAAAACAAAAATTATACTTAAAAGACTAACTCCATTAAAACAACTAAAACAGAAACGTCATTGTTGCTGAACCTTTTACTAAAAAAAATTCCTCAAACCACTCTAGGCCCAATGAGTGTGGAATGACGTTGAATAAATTAATATCATCAATAACGAAGTATTAGCATCAAAGGGTAAACAATTCAATTTGTTCAAAGAGTGCCAAGAATCAATACACACATGGTGTTCATTTCTGAGCACTGTCTTCAAAATTCCATCAATATACTTCCCTATAAAAAACGTTTTTGATCCAGCCACACTAACAATTGGCCTCATCGGGGGAGGGATACCGAAAATATTTGGTACCCTGGAGTGGTCAACACTTAGAAAATTAAACATTTCCCCATCAATTTGTCCCTGATCCATCATAACTTAAAACCAAATCTATCCTACAAGAGGCAATGTGCACAAATTTGAGGGAAACTTCTTCATAAATGTCCCCATCCCATAACACATTCATAGGTTGGTACTAGGCTATAGGCCCTAGGGCCTATACTAGCCTAGCCATAACAACTCCCTGGATATTTCTTCCCACATTTACTTCTCTGGACCCTTGTCTAGCACGGCAACCGACATGATCCCCAGGGTGAATTTCCTATCTCCCATCCAATTATCAAGGTTCCTTTTGAAGAGGGCTAAGGAGGCGCTCCGTTTGACATGTATGGGCAGTCTATTCCAGACTATGGGGAGTCTCTGGTCAGGAACCTATCCCTCCAGCATGTTTAGTCCATTGTGATGACAAGGTTTAGATCCATGGAGCGTGTGGCTCTGAGGGATTGTGATTTCCTTAAAGGACAACCGCACCCTCAGACTCAAAAAACATATTTATTTCATCATGGTTTGGCGTTTCCTACATTTTAACAGCACTCTGACTATTTAGAGCTTTTTGGATATTTTCATATGCAATTTCTGACTCTGACCACATGGGGGCTGGCATTTTGAAATAATTCAGACTGTTTACTCTGCCTCTAAGTATCCCAGAATGCATTGTCTCCAAAACATTGCATCAGATCTGCCACGTTTTCCCTTAAGCTGCTGTCACTTCATTGACTTAACAGGCATTCACTGCTGTCTTAATGTCCCCTACTTTTGGTTAAAATGTTATCCTTTTTCAATGACTACTTCAAACACAAGCAGTGCAAATGCTACAGAACTGAAAAGTGCATTTTATTGCTTTTGTTTCATAGAATTGCTAACTTGCTTTCTTTTGTGAAGGCTGAAATCTAGTTCTTCAAGGCATCTCCCCTCCCACTTCACACCTACCTTCCCTAGCTGCCAAAGAGCTAAGGGTAATTTGACCCATTACCTGCATGGGACTGACAGCTCACAGCAGGTGACCAGAGTAATGTACTGTTTTCTTGTCAGCCTTTCTCTCCTTACAGTGGGACACTTTTTGTTGCACTCCTCCTGTCAAATTTAGAACCAAGCTACATAGCACTGGAAATAATCACGGTTTTGCAAAGCATCAAACTCCCACTTACTTTTCCTTCCCGTTTGATTAAATAGCTAACAAATGACACACTATAAACATGAAATATTTTACAGACTTGCATGACAGCACCAACATGCTTTTTTAAGACACAATTTTAAAAATTACGGTATTGCATACTTCTTGTAATCTGATGTAGTGTTGTCGATTATTTGTGACAGACATCTGCTTCTTATGCAAAAACATGCAATTAACGTATACGCATGGTTATTGCAAATTTATGCTCTTAGTTTTTGCAGCTGTTACTGTGCTTCTGCCTGTACTTTGTCGCATATCGGTAGGGCAATGTAAAGCAATATGACGATACAAAAACCAAGTATACAAAATTTAGAAATTACATCCAAAAATGAGACTCACCCACACTCACCACCCACCACGCTCACCCACCCTCACCCACCCTCACTCAACTCACTCATCCACCCTCACCCACCACACTTCATTCACCCACCCACACTCACCAACATTCAACTCACACTCGCTCAACTCACTCAGCACACACACACACACTCGCTCAACTCACTCAGCACACACACACACACTCGCTCAACTCACTCAGCACACACACACACTCGCTCAACTCACTCAGCACACACACACACTCGCTCAACTCACTCAGCACACACACACACACTCGCTCAACTCACTCAGCACACACACACACTCGCTCAACTCACTCAGCACACACACACACTCGCTCAACTCACTCAGCACACACACACACTCGCTCAGCTCACTCAGCACACACACACACTCGCTCAGCTCACGCACACACACTCGCACAACTCAGCACACACACACACTCGCTCAACTCAGCACACACACACACTCGCTCAGCTCAGCACACACACACACTCGCTCAACTCACGCACACACTCACACACTCGCTCAACTCACGCACACACTCACACACTCGCTCAACTCACGCACACACTCACACACTCGCTCAACTCACGCACACACACACACTCGCTCAACTCAGCACGCACACACACTCGCTCAACTCAGCACGCACACACACTCGCTCAACTCAGCACGCACACACACTCGCTCAACTCACTCTCAGCGCGCACACACACTCGCTCAACTCACTCTCAGCGCGCACACACACTCGCTCTCACTCACTCACACACACACTCGCTCTCACTCACTCACACACACACTCGCTCTCACTCACTCACACACACACTCGCTCTCACTCACTCACACACTCGCTCTCACTCACTCACACACACTCGCTCAACTCACTCTCAGCGCGCACACACACTCGCTCAACTCACTCAGCGCGCACACACTCGCTCAACTCACTCAGCGCGCACACACACTCGCTCAACTCACTCAGCGCGCACACACACTCGCTCAACTCACTCACACTCGCTCAACTCACTCACTCACCACACTCGCTCAACTCACTCACTCACCACACTCGCTCAACTCACTCACTCACCACACTCGCTCAACTCACTCACTCACCACACTCGCTCAACTCACTCACTCACCACACTCGCTCAACTCACTCACCACACTCGCTCAACTCACTCACTCAACTCACTCACCACACTCGCTCAACTCACTCACCACACTCGCTCAACTCACTCACCACACTCGCTCAACTCACTCACCACACTCGCTCAACTCACTCACCACACTCGCTCAACTCACTCACCACACTCGCTCAACTCACTCACCACACTCGCTCAACTCACTCACCACACTCGCTCAACTCACACACTCACCCTTTCACACACATAACCACAAGTTTGTTTGGCAATACCAAGAATGACCCCAAGCAGACCTCCCAACCGTTCCAAATTACTCGGTTTTTACCGTGTTTTGGGGTCCAAATGAAAGGGTGCCATGATTCCAGAGTGGCACCCCATCATTTCAGATTTTTCTTTGCTTTTTTAAAATTTTAGCATTGTTGGAGCGGACGTCATCACGTGTGCAATGACGTCAGCTCCGTCAGGCTACCAGCCAGTCAGAATTGAGCTCAAGGAGCTCACATCATCATTTCCGGCAGGCTGAATTGCAAGCTGGCATGCAGCGCTGAAACGGTGAGAATGGGGAAGAGAAGAGCTTGTGCAGGCCAGGAAGCTGAAACAGCAGTTCGCCGAGCCGGGAACTACTCAGGGCAGGGATTAATGGCAGCAACAACAGAGGAATAACTACTCCGTGTAAGGAACCAGTGTGTGTGTGTGTGTGTGTGTGTGTGTGTGTGTGTGTGTGTGTGTGTGTGTGTGTGTGTGTGTGTGTGTGTGTGTGTGTATGTATGTGTATGTATGTGTATGTGTGTTTGTGTGTGTGTGAAAATTCCCCCATATAATACACTTGGTGGCTAGAGGTATTCAGGCTCAAACCCTGTACCTTTGGTACAGGGTAAAAATAGACTACTATCCCTAGCCACCACCATTTCTGGGTGAGTTGAGAGCTATGATGACAAGTGAGAACATTTTTTTTCTCTAACAGTTGAAAGCTATGCTGAGCTTTGTCCAGATTTTTTTTGTACTAAGAGTTGAGAGAGCTATGATGAGAAGTAAGAACATTTTTTTTTGTGCTAAGAGTTCGTAGGTTCATACTAGGCTATTTGCCCTAGGGCATTTATAAGCCTAGCCAGAGTGTGTTTGGCTTTCGCCACCCATTTTAAATTAATTTTGCTATGCCCTTTTTCGAGGTTAGTATACTGTGCCTCTGTCTAACAGTGACACAGAAGTGATACCCGGGGTAAACCTACGATCTCCCATCCACTCATCAAGATTCCTCTTGAAGAGAGTCAATGAGGGACTCTGCCTAACCTGGACTGGGATTTTATTCCAGAGTGAAGGGAGCCTCTGGGTTATGAATCTGTCCCTCCAGCATGTCCTATTTATTTCAGTGCTGAGGTTCAAGTCTCTCGAGCGTGTAGCTCGATGGGATTTGGATTTTCTGAGGTGCAGCATGTCCATTAATTCTGGGTTGGACATGGCTTTATACATGAGGCACAGTTCGCCTCTGAGCAGGCGGTATGCCACTGAGTAGAGCTGGAGTTTCTTTAACCGGGCAGCATATGACATCTGTTTGAGCCCTTTGATCCTCTTGGTGAGGTACTTTTGGGGTCTTTCCAGTTGCTGCAGGTGTCTGGTAAGGTACATCCCAAAAGGGGCATTGTACTCAATTATGCGCCTGATGAGGGATGAGTAAAGAGGCATGATGACCTCCCCTGATCTAGATGTGAATCCCTTAATGATTAGGTGGGCTATATAAAATGTTTTTCTAACCACTTTGGCCACGTGGTTGTCAAATGAGAGATTGACATCAACTTGGGTCCCCAGGTCCCTAATTACTTCTTCTGTACTTAATGGATTACCACCTATGTGGTAATTTGTGGGCACTTTGTTTTTGCCAAAGGGGATGACTATACACTTTTTGGTGTTTAGCCTGAGGCCATGGCTCTGGCACCAGTTGTCTGTTTCTATGAGGCCCTTTTGGATGATGCTTGTGTCGGCTGGAGAGTCGATTATGGCACCCAGTTTGCAGTCATCTGCAAACTTGGTCAGCCACAGTCCTTCAGTGTTGGCCTGTACCTCCGAGAAATATATACTGAACAAGAGAGGTCCCAGGACTGAGCCTTGTGGGACACCACTTGTAACTGGTTTGGAGTCTGACATGACTCCAGCAATTCTAACCATGTGGGTTCTGTCCTTGAGCCAGTTTGCAACCCATCTAGTGACATAGGGGTTTATATTTAAGCTGGTGAGCTTATCTATAATGCCTGAGTGGGGTATTGTATCGAAGGCTTTTGCGAGGTCCAGGCAGGATGTGTGGACCACCTTCCCCTCGTCAATGGCCTTGGTGACTGTTTCAAACAAATCAACCAAGTTTTAGAGGCAGGATCTGCCCTTAAAGCTGAACTGGGTAGGATCCAGTGTCTGTAGGTCCCCAATATCTTTATTTATGAGGTCCATGATGATCCCCTTCCATAGCTTTGCAGACCAAGCTAATCAGGCTTATGGGGCGATAGATTCCAGGATCCGTTGAGGCACCACCTTTGTGGAGAGGGACCACTGTTGCTGTACGCCACTCTTTGGGTACATATCCTGTAGTAAGTCTGAGATTGAACAGTAGTTTTATGTTTGGGTTTAGCTCTTCTTGGAGTTCATGTAGGACGCAGCCCGGGACACCGTCTGCTCCCATTGATGCTGTGTTTTTTGCTTTGGAGAGGGCAGCTCTTACCTGAGCATCTGAGATGTCAGGGGGACAGCACTCTGCTGGGATAGATATTTGCCCTTTGGGGGGGGGGGGGTTTGTGCTGAACCTGTCAGCTAGGATGTTGGCAATGTCTGTGGGTTTGGTGTATTTTTTGTCATTTTGGACCAATTCTGAGCATATCTGGGAATTCCCACCCAGGTTCCTAACATAACTAAAGAAACTCTTCTGATTATCCTTAGTGTCCTGTGCAATTTTTCTCTCGAAGCTGGCCTTAGACGATTTTATGAGTGCCCGTAGTTTTTTGCTAATACTGATCAGAGATGCCTTCCCTTTTTGGGATTTTGCTCTATCATGTAGTAGCTTCCTCCTTCTATTGTATAGTTTTGTTTATGGCTGGGGTCCACCAGACAGGAAGGACGTCTGCCTTTGGAGGATAGGGTCTTGGTTTTATTTGGGATTGCATGATCCATGCATTCCTGAAGGTATTCATAGAATGTGTTTATAAAGGATTCTGCGGTCTGGGCCGTATTTTCCACAGGCCCGGGGGCTTTGAAGGATTCCACCTCAGTTTTGAGTGTGAAATTTGCTTTAGAGAAGTTTTTCACTGGTTTTCAGGGCAGGGGGTGGAGTCGAGATGTGAATATCCAGTGAGATTAGTTTATGGTCTGATCTTACCAGTGAGGAATACACTTCTGGTCTGGAGCATAGAGTCCCCATGTGGGTGATGATCAGGTCCAGTATGTTTTCCCCTCTTGTGGGAGTGGTAACAAGTTGTTCCATAGCATTTGAGTTTATAAATTCTAGGAACCTTTGGGCTAGGGTGTTGGAGCTAGAGTAATGCTCCCAGTCTATGGTTGGGTAGTTGAAGTCGCCCAATATAATGGTGTTTGGAGAGACCTTCATATTTTCCAATGTTCTCAGAAAGGCCGAGGGGGGTTCCTGGGTTTGGGAGGGTGGTCTGTAGCAGGCTATAAACTGGAAGGCAGTTTTACCCACTGTTAGTTGCACATGGATAGTTTTCTGATGCTTTGTGCTGTGCCACCAACCTGGAAGTGTGGGCATCTTTGACGAATATTGATACTCCCCCTCCTTTTGTGGTTCGGTCCAAGTTTTGGGGCCGAAAAGCATGGTATGAGGTATAACCTGGTAGTGCTGGGGTGCTCTCGGGAGCCTTGAACCAGGTTTCTGTTACTGCACAGATATCGATGTTCTCCATGCTAAGGAGAGTTTCGAGTGCGTGCATCTTGAGGTTTAGACTTCTGGCGTTGAGTAGCATTACTCTTAGTTTCTTATCCCTTGTGATACCAATGGAGGTGGGTTTGTCTTTTGAGCCTTGCCTAAAAAAGGCACTATGGGGGTAGCAAGAGCCTTTGCCAATATCCGAAAGCCCAGGGGTGACAGGTGCGAGCCGTCCCTAGCGAAGCATCGTGGCTTGTCAAGCATGTCATCCCAGGCTGACAGGCATTGGATCCCCTTTGAATGACACCAATACTTAAGCCAGTTGTTGAAATTGATCATCTTGTCTTCATATTGTGGCATCATTCTTGGTGTGGGTAAGATACTACTCAAGGTCAGGGTCATACCGGCCTGGGCTACATGCTCAGACAGCTCCTCTATGTCTCTTTTCATGTAGTCCAGGGAGGTACATCTCAGGTCATTCACACCAGCATGGACAATGACAGAGTCATATTTGTACTTGCCTTGGAGTGACCTGAGTGCTTGTGTTATGTGGCGGATCCTAGCGCCCGACAGGCAGCTCACCGTGACCTTTTCCTTGTTCAGCCTGGTGAGCGGGACGTCAGTGTGCCTGACGATAGAGTCACCTATTACAAGTGTATCAGGTGTGTTGTTTAGTCTTAAGGGCTGTGACTGTTCGGCACACTGGCTTTGTGAGCTATGTGTTGCACGTGTTTTGTTTTGGGCTAGCGGTTGCTTGGGTGTCTGCTTTGGAGGTCTCTGCTGCTTAGGCAGATTTTTTAGAGCCTCAGAGTACGTTTTTGTGTGTTTATGTGTTTGGTTTGCTGCCGTGGTAGGTCTATGTGAGACTGGAATTATAGTGAGTGTGGTTTCCTTCTCCTGACTGGTTTCGCCAGTACTGAGTTGAGAGAGCTTAGCCTCCAGTATGGCTATATGGTTGCATCTCTCATGTGTTGGAATTTGTTGGGAGGAGGAGAGGGCTGTCTGTGTACATGAGGCAGTTGTAACATTGTCTCAAGATTCCCAGAGTCACCAGCTGTTCCGGAGAGGAGATTGACAACTGACCTTTGGACATGCTAGAATAGTATTGGGAATTCCTTTATAATTGAAAAAAAAAAGGGCCAATGAGGAACAAGGTACTCAAGGGGAGTTTGCGAGGGTGTAGTGCTTTTAATTTTTTAGTGCTGACTTCTATAATTGCTTTAGTGAGCAAGTGCCAGGTAACAAATGCAATGTGTTACAGGTAACTTAAATGCAAAAACAACAAACAGTAACTTTCTTTCAAGTGAAACAAGGAAATAAGTACAGTAAGCAATGCAGATATCACTAGGGATCCACAGAAGCGCTGAAAAGATGCATTTTAGGTGGAATTAGCGTTTCAGGGAAATAAGCAAACAAACAACAAGCATACAAACAAAGCTAGATTCAGCAGGCCTGGATCTAGTCTATGCTACAGCAAAACAAGGTGTACCAATTTCAGTAAGAAGCAGTTCAAATATGCCGGCACTATAAGCCTTTAACCAGAAATTCCCAGCTCAGAAGGGCAGAGTCCAGCCTCTCCTCCCACAAGAGTGCAGACCACGAACCCTTTTAATGTAAAATAACTGGCCTGAAGCCCAAGTGCTTAAACCAGAATTAATACACTTTTAGAATAACAGACACTGAGCCCTCAAATCAGCAGTTCCCAACTTAGAAGGATGTAAGCTACCTGTTCTGCCACTACAGTGCAGACCACAAACCTTCTTAATGTAAAACAACTGGTCTGAAGCCCAAGTGCTTAAACTAAAAGGCTTAGAATGAGTTACACCAAGCAGTAATAAATACAATTGAGTACTTTTAAGATGACGCAAAATCAAAATAAAGTAGGAAGAAACACAAATACAGTAAAAGCAGATAATTTTTTTTTTTTTTTTTTGAGTGAGCAAATGAGATGGGCCCAGGAGTTACGGGACAGAAACAAGTGCAAATGCAGGCCTTCAAATCAGAAAGTTGAGAGAGATGGAAGACCGCCCAAATGGCCAATAACTACAAATTCTGGGCCAGAGCCACTCCTTATGTGGTAGACAGGTTACCTAGTGCTTACCACTCCCACTGATAAGCTAGAAGGCTTCCCTCCAACACAGAAAGGCATGGGGGGCTCAGAAGCTTACAAATAGTCCTGGATACAGCAAATCTTTATCTGGAACACTAATTACAGGAAAGGTAGGAAACGGGCTAAAATTTTTTTTTTATTTATTTATTTTTTTTTTCCAGAAAAGTAGCAAAAACAGTAGTAAAAACAATTCACATGCAGTGCAAGCTGGCACACTTGAGTATGTAGCAATATTAGTCCACACACAATTTGAAAAAATGTAATTAAATTAAAAAAGGACTAAAAGCAAGTGCAGAAAGGGTTTATTAGATAGAATGCGGTAAAGAGATGGGACTGGGGTAGTGTCCTAGATCAAATCTACAGTGGGCCGGGCACTGCAAAAGCCACCAAATTTAAACTACAACCAAGAACAGGGAGAGGGGGTGGGGAAAAGCTTCAACAGAGATGTGAGGAATCAGAGTGCAAATTATAAAACCAAAAAAATATATACTGATCTCTGTATATTTGCAGAACAGTAACACAACAGATATCAAAGCAACAATGTAGCTCTATAATACAGAATAATACAGAAAAATATACTCATCTCTATATATTATAGTTTAGAGCTATGATAAGAAGTGAGCACAAAATTTGTATTACCCCATTATTGTTTTTGTGCTGACAGTTCAGAGATATGGTGAGTGAGAAGTGAGAACTGAATTTGTATTCCCCATTATTGGCTTTGTTCGTTGTCCATGTTTTTTGTGTTGAGGTTAAGAGCTATGTTGAGAAGTGAGAAATGAATTCACTAATGATGGCTATTAAGTTTCAGTCTTCCTATTTTTCAGGCAGCTGCTGATTTGGCATAGTGGTATGTTGTTCTGACGGTCGTGCATAGAGTCCTGGGTTCAAAACCTGCCAGTGAAATGCATGATGGTAGCACATTTTATTCTAGCAACTTTACAAAATTATACAAGCAATTGTTTAAAATGTGTCCCTGGTTTTTGACCTTTTGCCCCCCCCCCCCCAAATGAAATTAAAAATAAGTGAGAGACGCTGTGCAAGAAGCCTATGGCTTACACTACTGTCATTCTATTTACAGTGTGGGTGTGGAAGCAGACTTATGATGGAAAAGTTCTGAATTGGGCAGTTTTGTCATTACTGGTTCATGTGTTAGTACAGATTACTGGTAAAATGTTCAAACAAATTTAAAATGCGCTCTAACATGTGTGTTGTATTATACAAGGAATATAATTTAATAAAGTCAGGAAGGTGTACAAAGAAAAGAACACGTGTATGTTTCTCGTTTTGTGTGCAAGGGGCCAATGATTTTAAAACAGCCCAAAGGTAATCTTTATCCACCACTGGCAAGATGCATTTTCTTTGGATGTGGTGTGGGTTTCAATGCCGTTTCAATGAATGTAAGTTTCAAGGGCAAAGTTTAATATCAAGCCTATTTTCATTGAGAGAGAGTATTGCTTCGTTTACCAGATGATGTCTTTTAATGTTTCTGCATTGTTGTGCTGCATTGTTGAACAGCTAGCATCTCTTTTTGATTGATATGAAGATGCATCTGGCTTGCAGGCCAAGTGCCCTGAATACATTTTTCTGCCATCTGGGTCCCCCAGGCATAATCTGATGCATCCGTTGTTAGTGTCTGCCTGGCTGGGGGTAAAGTGAATGGCTGTCCCTTGTTGTGGTGACAGGCCTGTGCCCAACATCAAAACTCCTGTTGCAGGCAGGGAATGAGGGTAATTAATGTTTCCAGGCTGTGGCAATGTTGAGTCCAAACACTTTTTAGATACAACTGTAGTTTCCTCATATGCAGTCTGGCATATGGAATTAGCAGGATGCCATGAAGCCCAAAGCCTGCAGAATTTTTCTTGCAGATAACTGGGTCTTTGTTGCCAACATGTTGAAGTAAGAAGTCTGTTGCCTTTGTTTGTCTGGCGTGAGATAAGCCATCTGGGCAGTTGTACTTAAACTTGCACCCAGGAATATTATCTCGAGAGGGTACTAGTTTTGATTTATTTTCGTTTACTGTTTTGCCTAGGCAAATTAGTTATCTTTTTACAAACGCCAGATGCTTTAGTAGAATGTCCTTGTTCTCTGCTTGAATAAGGCAGTCATCCAAGTAAGGATATATCTGAATTCCTCTTTGCTTGCAAAATGCAATTACTGGTGCCAGGCATTTTGCGAAGACCCTGAGCGCAGTAGATAAAGCCAAAGGGCAGTGCAGAGAATTGGTAGTGCATTGAGCCAGCTATGAATCAGAGGTATCTTCTGCAAGATTGTCCGATTGGGACATGCAGGTATGCCTCTTTTAGGATACACAAATAAAAATGAAAACCACAAAAACTTAAAGCTTTAAGCTAGCCAAGTGGTTAATGAATTTGAATTTTAATTGATTTAATTGTTTTAATTAGTACATGTTTTTTATATACAAGGTCTTGCTGTGAGTTATATACTGTTTTAGTCTGAAGAAGGCTGAGGAATACCTTAGCCGAAAGCGCTTACGTTTAATAAACAGCCCGTGCTTTGTTGAACCAGTCAGTTTTCCACTTTTTGGAGTTTTTATGCCTCTTTTAGGTCCAGAGTTACAAACCATGCCTTCTTGCCCAGCATGGGTAGAAGCTGCTGCAGAGTCAACATTTTGAATTTTGGAACGTCCAGAAATGTGTTTAGAATAGACAGGTCCAGTATTGGTCTCCAGGCTTTGTCCTTTCTGGGTACCAAGAAAAGTCTCAAGTAAAATCCTTGTCCCTGCTCTTGCTGTAGTACTCACTGAATGGTCCTCATTGTCCATGAGGGATGAAACTTGCTTTTGTGCCTCTACCCATTGATTGTATGGCAGGTCTGGCATACCTTTTGCCCTTGGCAGGGTGTGAAAGTGGAACCTGTAGCCTTGAGACACTATATTCAAGACCCATTTGTCCTGGGTGATCATGTGCCAATTTTGTGAAAAAAGTGCTAGTTTTCCCCCTAAGGGGGCTGCCAAACAGTTAAGTGCTTGGTGCTGGCAGAGGAAAGTCATTGGGACCGTTTCCTATAGAGCTGTGATTTGTCTTCGCCGCTTTTGGAGGTAGAAGCACCCCCATTGTTTAGGCTTGTATGAGCCTTGGGGCTGGGATCTGCCTCTGGGGAGTCTGTATCTGCCTCTTTGTGGCCTGTCTGACACTGGAAAAGACCAATACTTTGTGGGGCAGTTCCTGCTAACTCTGGGTGGCTGCACTTGTAAGAAATCCTTAACTGTCTGCATAGATTTTGCTTTAGCCTCCATTTTCTTCAACACCTCCTCTGCTTTAACACCAAAGTATCATACTGTAATGGAGCATCTAATAATTTTGCTTTAACATGACCAGGCAGATTCTGTTCCTTCAACCAAGCATGCCTCCTAATGACAGAACCCGTAACAGCAGCCCTGCAAGAGGCCTCCAGAGAATCAAAACCATATAGTAAAGTATGCCTTCCCACTTGTTCAGTTGCATGCAATAAATCCTGCATTTCCTCGTTTTCTGCACATTCAGAATTTGTTAATATTTTCTGTTTAAGCAGTGACATTAAGTATTGCTGATATTTAAGCATATGAAATTGACAATTTAAAGCCCTCTCAGCCAAGGTAGCAGAAGTGTAAACCTTTTTCCCCCCATCTGTCCAGTGCCCTTGAACCCCTATCAGAGGGGATAGGGATTTTTGCAATGGAAGCCTTGACCCCTTTGGGACCCTGAGAAATAGTTTCTGGGTCAGCAGCAGGGTTTTTATAAAGAAATTTATGTGAATCTGGAACCCTGTAGTATCTGTCTGGCTTAACAGATGCAGGGGGGGTGGTAGAGAGTCAGGAGACAGGCCGGACTTTGAAAATACATATACAATGTCCAAAACAGGGGGGAAAGCAAGAGGCCTGTGCTGAGGTAGTAAAGGAAAGTCTCGGAGCCTTTTCTTAGATTCTGAGTAGTCTTGGCTCTCCCAGTGGAAGTGCTCCCTCATGGTATGCAAGGTTTACCCAAAAGAATAATCCTCAGGAGGAGAGGCTGAAGGGATAGATTCTTCAATAGCAGAATCCTCATACGGAGGAAGACAGTATTCCTGTTCAGAAGAGAGTCAAACTATATCAGGCAGCACAAAATAGGGCTAGAAGAGCATTTAAGCAGGGGCTGTGTAGAGAATTACATTTTTAATTCACTAGGAAGACTTATCTTACCAATGAAGCAAAAAATGCAGACGAAAATGCAGGCAATCCAAACTTTTCAATAGTCCCTCAAACAAATGCAGTCGACAGGATACAGGTACAATGAAAAGGAGTTCCACACACCACATGGATTTTATTAGGTTGAGTGGGCTGGGTAAGGCAGGTCTGACATCACAATGTGGGAGGAACACTGGCTCTTCTATACAGCATGCAAATCAGGCGGGGATTACATCACGTTGGGGGAGGAAACATCCCGATAGCTAGAGCAAGAGCAGATGGCAGATGTGACATCATAATTTCAGAGCCAGCTACAGGTTTTTCAAGTTGGTTTGCAAAGTGAAACAAAAACAGTATAGAAAGATAGGAAGCAGAACAGGGAAAACAGTTGAGTGGGTTATTTTTTAAAGCTGCAAGGGTGATTTTTTTTTTTTAAGCTTTTTCAAAGAACAGAGACTGGAAGAGTCAGCAGGTTGGGGAATCTGCTTTAATATCCTGTTTTCCTTTAAGTGGAGCATGTCCAACACCTCAGGGTTTGACATGGCCTTGGATGTTAAGCAGAGATCGCCTCGAGTAGACGATATGCCACAGAGTATAGCTGGAGAGTTTTTTTTTTTTTTTTTAGACTGTCAGCATATGGCATCTGCTTTAGGCCTGTGATTCTTTTAATGAGGCATTTCTGTGGCCTCTCCAGCTGTTGCAGATGTCCTGTGAGGTACATACCAAATGGGGCATTATACTCTATAATGGGTCTAATGAGGGATGAGTACAGTGGGACAATGACCTCATTTTTTCTGGATGAAAAGCCCTTTGTGATGAGGTGTGCCACATAGAAGGATTTCCTGACTGTTGTGGCGATGTGATTATCTAAAGTGAGACCACTGTCCACCTCTGTCCCCAAGTCTATCATCACACTTTCGATGTTTAGTGTACTGCCAACTATGTGGTAATTCATGGGTACATGTTTTTTTTTTCCAAAGGGGATAACTAGACATTTCTTGGCATTAAGCTTGAGCCCATGGCTCTGGCACCAGGCATCTGTTTCTGTAAGGCCCTTTTGTAAAATATCCACATCATTTGGGGATTCAATAATGGCTCCCAGTTTGCAGTCATCTGCGAACTTTGTTATCCAGAGTCCCTTAGTGTTGGCCTGTACTTCAGAAAAGTAGATGCCAAACAAGAGTGGTCCCAGGACTGAACCCCGAGGTACTCCACTTGTCTGGAGCTGGATTTGGAGTCTGCTACTTTTACAGTCTGGGTTCTGTCAGTAAGCCAGTTGGCAACCCATCGAGTGATGTAGGGATTTATGCCCAGCTTAGTAAGTTTATCTAGGATTCTAGAGTGGGGGGTGGTGTCGAAGGCCTTGACGAAGTCCAGATAAGCTGCGTGGACCACCTTGCCCACGTCCACAGCTCTGGAGACGGATTCAAAGTCAATCAGGTTCATAAGACAAGATCAGCCCTTCACAAACCCAAACTGGGTGGGGTCCAGTGTTTGAAGGATGCCAATGTATTTGTTTATAAGTTCCATGATAATGCGTTCCATGCCCTTGCAGATCAGGCTCGTCAGACTGATGGGACGCAAGCTCCCAGGATCCAAGATGGATCCCCCCTTGTGGAGTGGGATAACTGTAGCTGTGCATCACTCAGTGGGCACAAAGCCTGACGTGAGGCTATGATTAAACATGACACTTAGGTGAGGTAAACGGGTAATCACCACACGCCAAGAAGGATAGCCTCACTCCGTTGAAACACTCCGTTTATTGCAATAAGAAACAGCACAAACCACATTAACGCTGACACACTGTAGTAAAACGTTTTCGTCGTGAACTTCATCAGAACAAACAAACAAGTGTGACACAAAACACCCTTGTATATATATATACACAAATTAATTAATTATCCAATAAAAAACTTAATTGGTTGAACACATTCATCTTCATTTTTAAAAATATATATCCTAAAATGCAATAGTAATAATAAAACTGATGAACATGATCCTATGAATAAAAATTAATATGTCAGACAAATGTATGTATTAAATATTAAAATAGATAATAAAATACATAGTAAAAATACAAAACCTTAAGAAAACATTGTAAATATATAAAATATATATTGAATTCAGTGGCTGAATGTTGTACTTTAGCACCATCTTGTGGCCGAAAGTGTAAATATAAAATCAAAGCCAAAAGGACCCTGACAAAATCTAAGGTGCAAATATGTGCTTTGACTACTTACTTACATTAAATGGTTTTAATTTAAAACAAACTTGTTGTCAACAAGGAGATAAAAGAAATGAGGGTATAAGTAAAAAATTTCAGTCAAACCATGAAATTATTGATGTAGGGAAATATTATCACTAGAATGTTTAAATATATTTGATGAGTGGATGGAGAAATAAATAAATGAAAAAAATGTTAAATATAAAAGTTTGAGAAGTTAAAGGACAACTACGGGAAACTGCCTATGATTTCTGTGCTTTAACGTGATTTCTTCCTCTTGCTAATCATCCCACTTCGGTAAAATGTCATTTGTTACCCGTATATATTTTTTTTCTACTGTTTTTCATTTTACTGGTGATTGTTTATCGGTACTGCAATCCATTTTAAACTGTAAGTTGCTCTCGCGCCTGTTGTTTTCCACGACAATTCGCCCATCAGCAAGCGAGTACTTTTCTGTTCAATGTACTTCTACACGCCCACCTTTCTGTATTTTCGCCCGGTACACACCCACTCGCTAAATATTCAAGACTTTCCCATCATTTCCGTGAAATCGCGCCCATTTAAGTGCATGAAACAAGCCTTATAAACAGGTAGGAACTTCTTTCTTATGAATGTGTTCACGCACGTCTTTGTTTCTGCATCGGATCATTCTGTGGCTACGGGCTTTACAGATATTGCAAACGTTCTTTAACAGCTGCTGTTTTGTGTGAAAATCTTCTGAGAGTAAGCATATTCATGTAAGTAACGTCTATCTTAATTATTTTTAAAAAATTCTTGTTTGGCGGCTAGCTTTTGCTGTAAATTCTGAAAACTGCTCCATGTTTTATGTGGTTCCTTTGAGCCATTATTGCAGAATGTTACTAGCTGATAACAGTCGCTTGACAGTACAGATAATGGATAAAAGTCTGATGCACTGTTTTTTAGAGATGAGATATATATGCAGACATGTCTTTCCTTTCATGTGTGAACGCTATATTTTAGATGTCTGTCTCCGTCCAGTTCTAGCCCTGTATTCTAATTTTTTTTGCCACCTACTATTCTGTTGTTTTACTATGGGGATTAAATCAAAAGATTTATTAATATTAAAGTAAATCAGCTTCGGATGCTTTATGCAGCTACAGCCTCATAACGAACTGTACCACACCAAAAAAATTAAACAATGAGCTCTGATGTTCACCAATGAAGTCAAGCGGAGCAATGGTTTAGCGCTTTCAATCACTTTAATACGTGACCTTCTTCAGAAATGCATTTCTGAAGAAGGTACCGTATTAAAGTGATTGAAAGCGCTAAACCATTGCTCCGTTTGACTTCATTAGTTAAGGACTGCATACTTTGTTGTCACTTAGTTTACTAAGATGTGAACATGCAAACTACCGCCTGCAGTTTAAAAGCCCTGATAACATATTGATGTATTTGTTTTAGTAGTGTGCCAAGTGCAGTTCAGAACTTTAACTGTACAGCCACAAAGATATATGCGTTATAATATGAGTCGTATTATAGACAGTTTAATTTTAAGAATGAAAATGCTCTTTGCTCCGACTGTTCCAAGTAACGATTTAAAAAAAGAAAAGACCAATATTTAACAAGATAACAAACCAGCTTTAGACATGCCAAATCCTACAACTCAGCACCCGTACAAAATCTACTGCCAATCATTAGCGGACCAGAGTTCTGCTGTGGTGACCCCTAACTGGGAAAGGCAAAAAGAACATATTATTTTTATTTTCAGATATGTATTTATTTTGGTAGGATTCTTGTCACATGCTGTGTTAGGATATCACTCTTAAAATACTGTTGGTCTATTCATGGTGAACTTCATAAACTGTTGTTGCAGGCATTCAAACTTTTATCACAGGTATATTTTGTTCTTGTTTTTTAACATTGGAAATCGTCTTTCCCTGATGGGTGCACAGCTTGTATGGAAATAGTATTGCGTGTCACATTACTGAGAGAGTAGCTCAGCTCTCCCACTATTATATTGGTGTGGTGAGAACAGAGTTCAGAACTGTGCGAGGTGGGAACCATGAGCTTCGGAGCTGAATAAACTTACTTCATGTGTGATATAATGAAGTCATACTTCATTGAAAGGGTGGTGAAAATGTGGCGTGGGTGCTAAAGTAGATGTAGAATACCAGATGTAGAATACCAAATGTGCCATTGTAATTTTGTAAGACCATGGCATGGCTGTAAAGGGTGAGGTGATGTGCTGCATGTAACAGTCTGCAAGATGAGTAGACCATGTTGTTGTGTCCCATCCTGTGCATAATACTGTCTGTACCATTTTTTTAATGGGGATAAAAGGACATAAGATGCACAAAGTTTGCTAGTAATGAGTACCATCCCTTAATGAACTACATAGTAAGAAGGTAGTTTGTGTAGATTTTGGTTGTTTTATTGGCTACTACCATAGAGGACAAACTAGTTCACTTAACCAGTATTACTGGTCCATTTATTACTGTGACAGTGTTTTTCTGTGGGTTCCCCTAAATTTTTTTGTAAAATATTAATTTTTAAAGTTCAGTAAAATGGAGAGTAATTTTAGTTTGGTGCATATTAGAACAGTTTTAGTGCTTGAAATGTGTACTACTAGCTGGACACACCTGTAGCCTATGTGGTAGTTCATGGGTACAGAGTTTTTACCAAACGGGATGACAATGGAATTTTTGCATTGAGCTTGAGGCCATGTTTTTGCCACCAGGCATCTGTCTCAGTGAGGCCCTTTTGGAGGATGTTCACATCGTTACAAGTTTTGATTATGGCTCCTAGTTTGCAGTCATCTGTGAACTTTGTTAGCCAAACACCTTCTGTGTAAGCCTGTACTTCAGAGAAGTAGACACCAAACAGGAGAGCACCTAGGACTGAACCCTGTGGTACTCCACTTGTCTGAAGTTGGATATAGAGTCTGCTACTTTCACAGTGTGGGTTCTGTTAGTGAGCCTGTTGGCAGCCCATCTTGTGACATAGGGGGATTTATACCTAATTTACTGAGTTAATCTTGTTCTTTGTGCGAAACAGGTCATACTTTGGAAGGATCCATATATTTAATGTTTTCACATTAGTGGTGGTGCATGCTTGGATATATAAAGGAAGGGGTTGCCCAATTAAATGTGCTCCTGCATACTTGAACATCTAACTGAACAGTTTGCTATGCTAACTGTTTTACTTGGTGTTTCTGCATACTTGGCAATATTCATAAAGGGTTCACTTTGTTAAATGTTAAACATTTCTGATTGTGCATTCTTCTTGTTTGTGCTTACATGGACATAACTAATGTGTCGCTTGGATTAAAGTTTGATTTTTAATTTTTTTTACTTGCACATGACCACCTGTGGTGGTGGTGCTGCGGTAGCGTTATCACCTCACAGTAAGATGTTGTCCTGTTCAATTCCCAGCTAGAGCGACTTCTGTGTCGAGACATGTGTGAATGGTCATACCTTCGTTGAAGGTTGTATGTCAGGGCCGGCAACTCTGCACATAAAAATCTACTGACAATCATTAATGGACCGTAGTTCCGCTGTGGTGACTGCTAACCGGGAAAAGCTGAAAGAAACAACAAGTGCTTACTTGCATATATTACCAAAGTGCTTGCTGGGGAAACTTATTTATTTATGTGTTTCAGCATGATTGGCCATATTCCTGCAGTGGTCACTTATGTAACTTTTTCTTTGTTGTGAGTCTGCATACTTGCTCATATTATTTAAGATGGCCCTTGGAAAAAAAGTTCACTGCATTGATTGCACAGAGGTGTACATATTACTGGAGCGATTGCATGGGTAACCATTTCATTTCTTGTTCTTGTGCATGGTGCTACAGATTACCTAAGTGTTCATCTAGTATTACAGCATCATAGGAATTTACTACGCTATTGCCCCTGAGGACCTTATAAGCCTACCCAAGAGTTTAGCACATCCATCGACAAATCTGAATAAGGTGTCCCTGTAAAGCAGAGACATGTGTGGAATCCCAAGGAGGTATTTTCTGATTGTGATCCAGTCATCCAGTCATTCAAGCTGTGCTTATAAAGGGGTAAAGGTTAGTCTGCTTGACGTGGTGAGAGAGTATATCCCATAGATGGGGGAGTCTCTGGGAGGCAAATCTGCCTTGCCAACAAGTCCTATTCATGTCACTGGCCAGGTTGAGGCTGCGTGTGTGGGTTACTCGAGTGGAGCTTGACTTGTGCATAGGCATCAGTCCCATCAAGGCAGGGTCTGAGATCACGTTGTATGCCAGACAGGTCACCTCTGAGCAGTCTGTATGAAACAGAGTAGAGGGATAGGACTTTTAGCCTATCTGTGTATGTCAGATGTTTGAGGCCCTGGATTATCCGGGCGAGGAACCTCTGTGGTCTCTCCAGCTGTCTTGTGTATTTGGCGGTTTACATGCCGAATGGGGTGTTGTACTCCAGAATAGGACTTATAAGAGAGACTATATGTATGTTAGGACCTCCTTGTCCCTGTATGAGATGCCCTTACTTATGAGGTGAGCCATCTATAAAAACTTTCCATACAACTGAAGCAACATGGTGTTCAAAAGTCAGGTTATCAATCTGGGTGCCAAATACCTCAATGGCTGACTGCGTGTCTAGGACATTTTTATTAATGAGATAATTTGTGTATATGTCACTCTCCCCAAAGGGGATGAAGCATTTTTTTCTATTCATCTTGAAGCCATGTTGCCACCATTCATTTGTTTGGGTGACACTGCTCACTCAAATGGCTGCTGGGGTAACATGTAGTTTGTGTATTTCTGCATACTGGGACTTGTTAATGAAGGGTTAACTTGAGTAAATGTTTCACATTTGTGCTTGTGCATGCTTGGTGTTTGTGCTTATTTGCACAAATGGAAGAAGGAGATCACTTACTTAAATGTTTTGATTTTTGTGCCTCTGCATACCTGGATCTATAAGTAAATTGTTTGCTGGGGTTAATGTTTTAATTTGGTGTGTATGCGTACTGCAACATATTATTGAAGGGGTCACTTGGGTAAATGGTTATTTTCTATGCTTTCACATGCAAAAATATACTAATGAAGCAATTACTCACGTAACTATTTCATTTTTTGAACTTGTACAAGGTTTGACATATTACACAAGGGGTCGCTTAGGGAAGTGTTTCATCACAGTACTTGGGCATATAAATGGGCATCTTGCTGGGGTGTACACTTTTTATTTCAGTTTTTCAGTATACTCGGACATTTTTATCAAGGGGTTCACAAGGGTGAAATATTCATTCTATTGGCTCTGCATAGTACGACTAATTACTGAAAGTATGACTAGTGCAACAGGTTCATTTGCGTGCTTGCAGACGTCTATACATTATCTGAAGAGACTGCATGGGTAATTGTTTATTTTCCAGTGCTTGTGCATATGTGGACATATGACTTTAGGGTCGCTAGGGGAATTATTTCATTTCTGTACACTTACATAGATGAACATATTACTTCTGGGCATTACTTGGATAAATGTAATTTGGTGTTTCACTTTTGTGCTTGTGCATGGTGGGACATAGTCATGAAGGGTTCACTTGATTAGTGTCATTATTGCAGTCATGCCAACTTCAACATATTGGTGACGTGTTGTATAGGTATATGATTCCTAGTGACATTTGTGCTGACTTGTACATATTAAAGATGGGGTCACCTATTTATCGCTGCCACTGCATAGTTGATCAGATCACAGAAGGGATTGTTGTCGTCGCTGTTGTGATTGATGTATATCAGTACTTCTGCTTACTTACTAGTACACATTATTAATAAAGGAGTCATTCCAGTTAATTTTGTGTGTCAGCTTACTTGAATATATGAATGAAGGGACCCCTTGATTCAATGTGTCATTTTAGTGCTTCTGCATACTTGCGCATAGTACTTTCAGGTGTTGCTTTGCAAAATGGTTCATTTTGATGCTTGGACATAGCTCTACATATGACTGAAGAGATTGCTTGGGTAACTGTTCAACTTCTAACAATTGTGCATGGTTGCAGGTAACGGTGGTATTTCGGTACTTGTGCATATAGATAGTCATATCACCAGAAGTGTCATCTGGCGAGCTGCTTCAGTTCAGTGTTTGTGCATATTGCAAGATACCAATGAAGCATTTCATGTAAGAACTAATCCATTGCTGTGTCATGGAACTGCTTGTAGAGACATGGTCTGACTGTAGTACTTATCACTGGAAAAAAGAGTTCATGTTGTCACAGTCTTGTGCTTGCTCATATGTTAGCCAAACTCTTGATGGGGTTGCTGATAGCAGTGGTTCTTTTATGTGTCATGGAACTACTCTGTGCTTTGTAACACAAGCTTTTAATGGTAATGGTTAACTCCATACTGATTCTTCGAACAGCATAACAGATAATGGTCTTCTGACTGCTGATACTTCATTACTGTGATCAGTTCATGGCTTGCCCTTGCGCATGATGATGAATACCTACATCCTTGCCTCAACTGCAACATAGACAGCTTTGCATCTATTCATGAATGACCAATGAAGGGTGTTTTACCAGTACAGTATCTGGTCTACCAATAGTAAAATCATTATGTAGCTTTGGACTGCTCTTAACATTAGATACTGCTGTATGGACTTGATCATGGGAGAATGTGAGGCAACGTACACAGTATACATAAATCCATGGTATGTTGTCATGAGGGTGTTCCACGCAGGTAGGCCTACGGGTTATCAAATTAGAGGTTCTGATATTAATATTTTATTTTAGTTATTTTTTTGGTATGTACTTCTTTATTTTCCATTTGTTTACCTTGTTAGCCCAACTGGGCACAAGGTGAACTTTTTCATTGGAGGGCCGTGGAGACAATCTCCACAATCATAGTAAAACAATTATACAAAATAAAAGGTAGAAAATTTTATATAAACATAGCTGTCTTGTACAAAGATCATACAACATAGAAATGGAGTAAAATCACATTTTTACAACTGATGCATTATACAGTGGTTACAATACTGATTAATAATTAGACAAGATATTATCCCACAAATATACAAGTGCTTGAACATAAATTCCAAAAGATGTTCCCATAGACAATGAGGGTGATAAACTTGAAATCCTAACTATATAAAGGTGGCCTAAACACCTGATCCACTGTACTATGCACTAAGTGAAACTACACAGTTCACCTGTACTATGCACTAAGTGAAACTACACAGTACACCTGTGATCTCGGGATGTTGAAGGTCACGAATAGGTCAAAATTACTCTGGTTATGTACAAGAACATATCCAAGTTTTGAATAGGAGATTTGTTAGTAGGCATTTCACAGTATGTTTATTACTCGGATATCTAATGTTAGTGGGTAGACAATTCAACGCCATAGCAAATGCATAGGATTAAAGAGATTGGACTAAGCTATGTAAGCAATTAACAGTCAGTGCAGCGGTATTGAAACATCTTAGTTGATGCATGATTTTTCTGCAAGGTGAGCAGGCCAGAGAGGGCAGTTATTTTACTTGGTTGGTATAGCAGTTGCTGGTTCACGAGAGGTTGATTGTATTTTAGTTTGAACCATCCTAGTTGTCTTAGGCAGAGGCAATTGAGTGGCTATGAGCTCTGTGACTAGATGTAATCCAAATGAATTACTTCTGATCATTCGTTGAGTATTGTAATAGTGTATGACTGCTGCAATACTGGGGAATTTTATTTCAAGGCAGATTTGTGTGCATGTGTGTTTGTCTGTGTATTATGTGATATGTTTCATCTAGACCAATTACCTAAATCTGTTGCTGTGAGTATGGGTAAAAAATAATGCTATAAATGCTATAAAATGCTATATAATAATAGTACCATCTGCAACAGTCAACACCAGTATGATGCTCTAACTGTGTAATTGTATTGTATTGTTAACTTGATTACTAATCTTTTATTACATTTGTATAACTATATAACCTTGTTAATGGAGCTTTTCTCCCCAGGACTCCATTGAAAACGGGTTCATCTTGGCCCAATGGACTATCCTGGTAAACCAACTGCAAATAAATAAATAAATAAAATGCTTACTTGCACCATGTATACAAGACTATGCAAGGTTAGAATTATTTATAACAGTAAATATGTACATTTAGCCTTTTTTTTTTTCTGTATAAAGTCTTCATGTCAAGATGCACTGCTTGGCAGTGGTTGAGCAACTTTTATTTATTTTACATTTGTTGACCGGGCTAGTCTATCTGGATATATGTCCATTTTCAGTAGAGGCCCGGGCAGAAAATCTCCAATGAGTATTACACGGTATCAGAAGGTGCTACAAAAGAAGTATAAAACTAACAGTAAACATCTAGCAATCATTTTTTTTTTTTTTTTTTTTTTTAATCAGGAGATTGCATATTACAATCGGAGAACCAAAAAATACATAAACTATAACCTATGTAATGTGCTTCACAAAGATACAAAAATCAATACATAATTTTTTTTAGGGGAATTATGAAGTGTATAGTGAGGAAAGATGCATACCTATCTGCTACCCATGAATTGGCATTATCCGCCTTACCATCAAATGTCTGCCATATTATTGTACACACTGAAAGAAGTACAAGCATTTTATAATGTTTCTTAGTCATTGGGGGAAATGATTCATTTAGTACTTGTGCATACAATGACATATTTGAAACCTGGTTAATTTTTGTGTTTGTACAAATTGGAACATATTATAGAAGGATTCTTGTTGAAAATGTGGTGTATTTCTCCAGTTACACATCACCCATTCACAACATCATCTTTCTTTCCTTTGATGTTACTTGCATAAGACATCCTGTAGCACTATTAGGACACCATGGGGTGTCATGGCTACCTGTGTCAGAACTGCCAACACTTTAGTCTTTACAAACTTGGTCTTCCTTTGTTTCACAAATCATTTGTATTTACATAGCAGCCCCAATGTCTGCACTTGCCTTTCATAAGGAATGACTCCCTTTTATTTGGATGTCTCTCCCTTCCTACTGTAAAGCAAGGAGTGTCATTGTTATTCACTTGTTTTTGTGTATGTCTTTTCTGCTGTCCTTTGAAGTAATGAGATGTCAGCTGATAGATATGTAGTTAGTAGTGTTATGCTTTGCTGGAAATATCTTTACATCTAACATCTGCCATTCATTCCTATGCTTTTTACTACATTTTGATTTGAATGCATAGAGTCCAGCTGATAAAAGTAATCCTTTTAGCTCCACAGAATGTTTTCCATTGCATTTCACCCTGCCTTTGCATAATCCTTTTAGCTCCACAGAATTTATTTCACCCTGCCTTTGCATATGCATGTGGTCACTCCCTGCATCTTTGACAGTAGACTAATTTGTGGTTTTATTTAGGATAAATGGGTCCTGCAGAGCATTCTGTTCTATGTAATCACATGTAATTGACAGTGCAATCAATAGTTTTCTATTTCATAATTTTAACTTATGTATTCCTGTCTCCACGTCTGTACAGTGTATATAAATAGTGTGCACACCCCTGTTAAAATGCCAGGTGTATGTGATGTAACAAATGAGAACAATACATCCTTTCAAAATTGACACCTATAACCTCTACAAGTCATTTATAGTCTCATAGGTTCATACTAGGCTATCTGGCCTAGGGTATTTATAAGCCTAGGCAGAATGTGTTTGGCGTTCGCCACCCATTTTAAATTTATATTGCTATGCCCTTTTTTGAGGTTAGTATACTTTTACTCTGTCTAACAGTGACACAGAAGTGATACCAGGGGTAAACCTATGATCTCCCATCCACTCATCAAGATTCCTCTTGAAGGAGTGGCGTACGGCAACTGTGGTCCCACTCCACAAAGGCGGTGCCTCCACGGACCCTGGTAATTACCGCTTAACAAGTGTAGTCTGCAAAGCTATGGAGAGGATCATAATGGAGCTCATAAACAAAGATATAGGGGACTTGCAGACATTGGACCCGACCCAGTTTGGCTTTGTCAAGGGCAGATCATGCCTCTTGAACCTGGTCGACTTCTTCGAAACAGTCACCAAGGCCATTGATGAGGGAAAGGCAGTCCATACAGCCTACCTTGACCTTGCAAAAGCTTTCGACACAATACCCCACTCGGGTATTATAGAAAAACTTACCATCTTAAATTTAAACCCATATGTCACAAGATGGGTTGCAAACTGGCTTAAGGACAGACCCCTCAGTGTTAGAGTTGCTGGCACTATGTCAGAATCCAAGCCAGTCAAAAGTGGTGTCCCACAGGGCTCTGTCCTTGGCCCCCTATTGTTCAGCATCTACTTCTCAGAAGTACAGGCCAACACAGGAGGACTTTGGCTGACGAAATTTGCAGGTGACTGCAAACTGGGCGCCATAGTGGAAAGTGCATCGGACACGGATATCCATCAGAGGGGACTCACGGAAACTGATAGCTGGTGCCAGAGCCATGGCCTGAAGTTAAACACCAAAAAATGTATAGTTGAAGGTTGTATGTCCTATTTTGGAAGGTGTATTCTTACACGTACATATATTTCTGTAAATATATCTATATACACATGCACATAGCTGTCTCTCTGGCTCTGTCTGACTTTGCATATTTTTTTTTTTAACTGACTGCTGTATCGTCTTT